>NC_091482.1:39119264-39161053 GCF_036971445.1 Narcine bancroftii
ATGGTTATTTAAACAAAGGTAGTTTTAATTAACTTTAAACATTAAAATAGAATCGAACATGAACTTATCTCTATTTACTTAACTAACCCAACGTAACCCACTTCTCATTCTAAGCACACATGTACGTGATGTGTGTGTAAATTTATGAAAAGGTCTTTGGTTCACAGTTCAATCTCATTTCTCATTCTTCAAAGATCTCTGGTTGCAGGCAATTCATATACAGTGGACAGAATTTAAAATATATAAAGTTCACCAGGCTTTGGTGCTGGAAAGGTACATGTTTACTGCTCAGGAAGGTTCTCGTAGGGATTTCAGAGAGAGATTTGTTGTTCCAGGAATTCCACAACTGAGGTACCACATAAGTCACCTCAATATCTTGCTGACAAAACTATCCCCATGAGGGTTGTCCAGATGATAACCTCTTTATTTCCAGCTAGCACAGATTTCCTTTCTGTTTCACTTATTCCAAGAGAAATATCAAACAGGTAGCACTTCCTGCCATCCACCACTCTGGAGCTTTCTGTTTCAACAACATTCCTGGCTTACACTGTTCAGCTCCCTTCAGTGTCAAACACTCAAGCTGAGAAAGCTTGTTTCCCCTCCCTTTCTCTCCAACTTCCAGCTGCCAGAAAGCCCATGTGACTCTCTCACTTGCCACAAAACCCCCTCCTTCTTCAGTAAACAACAGGAGTTATCCTTCTTGGTCAAGCTGTTGGCTAAGGTAAACAAAACCAAGAAGTGACATTTCTGTGAGCACTTAGAAGAAAGGTCAGAAGCCTTGTAAACAGCCAGTGTCTCCGAGACAATTGTCTATTCATTTTATGACGTCATTTCAATTAGCACCTATTTGTGAAATGTGCATAGCATTCTCCATAGTTTCTGTAAAGTCCACTGAATATGAATTCTTCAATATTTCAAATAAGATCTTTTTAAAATCTATTCAACCAACTCTAATTTTACCAATTTCTCTTCCAAATATGTATTTCATTACAAAACATAGCTATAACCCAGTTTGTCCTGCACCATTCCAACATCTGCCTGCTTATCTATGTTTCGAGGGCTATTTGGCAGTCTATAACCTACTCTCAGCATGGTGATTACTACCGTCCTTTTTTCTAAATTAAATTCCTACCAACTCAGTTGACACGACTTCTGTAGCCTTCTCCCTTTCAAAAAGGGTGAGCTGCCCATCACTAGCGCTATTCCACTTCTCCCACCTCTCATCCCATTACCTATATAACATCTAATGCCCATTACCTTCATCAACCATTTCTCCTTTTCCGCCAGCCAAGTCTAACAGCCACGAAATCGTAATTTCACATACTGATCCAGGCTCCAAGACCATCTTTGTATCCCTTGTACTCCAAGTGTTGACACAGACTCATTTCGAACCCTCTTGCCACTTTTATGTTTTCCTCACAAAATCCTGACCAAAGTATCATACCTTTTTTTCATTTCTTCCCTAATTTATGTTCACAAGTTATCGTTCCCGCACCCTTGTCATGCTCGTTAAAAACCTCCCCTCCAACTCTAACAAACCTACCCGCCTCAATATTGGTCACTTTCAAGTTTTGGTGCAGCCCGGCCTTTTTTAAAAGTCAAATCTTCCACAGAATAGATCCAAAATATCGACAAATTTGAAAACGTGCCCCTGCACAAACATTTTCCATGCATTCATCTGTCACTTTATTTTCCTTCCCTCTCTGGCGCGTTGCACAGGATGTAATCCAGCGATTACCACCCTTGAGATTCTTCTTTCCTAACCCCGCATTCGCCCTATCCAGTACTTCATCCATACCATCGGAGCCTCGGTTCCTTTCACAGAACATCCTATCGACTGCGCTTGTCCGACGTGTCCGATTTACCGTAGATCTCCTCTTCTCCCGACATCCCTTCGGAGTCAAAGGGCTCTGGAGACGTGACAACTCCAACCAGTCGCTAATAGATCATTCCCCCAACAATATCCAAAATAGTATAGTTATTGTTGAGGAGAATGGCCACATAGGTGTTCTGGACTGTCTGCCTATTCAACGTCCCTCTCCTAACCTGTATCCCGATATTTGGGGTGAATTTCATCCTGATTCTCCTCTCTACCACTCCTTCCTTATAGCTCATGATTTCTCCGAGTTCATCCGGCACCAGCTCCAGTTCCCCAGCTCGTTCTCCCAAGAGCTGCAACTGATGCACATCTTGCATATGTATTTATCTTAGTCAATTTTGCTATCCCCATATTAACCTCAGCCTGCAATCGGAGAATCCCACTGCCCTTGCTCCTCTCTCCATTAACTCTTCCGAAATTAAATCCATATATGACCTAAACTCTCTGGGCACATGCACGCCCTCAGCAACTACTGGTCGAAGCCTCGTGAGTCCAAGCCTCAATTTCTTACCACACCCTGAGCTCTCTCAACTGGCCGCTCCGCTTTATTCTCCACTTCGGAGAATGAAATCATACTTGTATTTTATTAAAACATGTCATAGACCTTGATAAGCCATGAGCTATAGGTCGCCCGAAACCTGGCTTGAAAAAAGGTTCAATGCGCACATCCATTTAGCACCAAAACCTTAGAGGGAACAGAGGAGTCACCCAGCAGAGCGCAAATCTCGCCTGCGGCTAAAGAGAAAAAGGTGGATTATCTTCGGATTCCCATCTCTGGCCTCTGGTTTGTTAGAGCCGAAGGGTGGGAGTGGGGACGAGTGACCACAGCGACACAATGCTCTTTCTGGCGTGTGCCTCAGACAACCTCTGAACACCAAGCCCAACACCTGTCCTTCACGAGTGGCACAATTCTTATGTTCGACCGAGCAGTTCCGAGCACATGGGGCTAGGTAACCACGGATTCAAACCTCCGTTGGCTTGTGCCTTTATCCTTTTACAGGAAAGGCTGTGGGAGTAAAGCTCAAGGAAAAATCCGTAATCAATATCCCAGAGGCCACTCTCATCAAGGCAACCCAACCTTTTGAGAGGATTAGCTTGGATTTTAAAGGGCCGCTACCTTCAAACAACAAATATGTATATTTCCTAACTGTAATCGACGAATACAGTCAGAAACACAAATTCTCACAAATGAGTCTCTTTAAGATCGGTGACAGGACAAGCTTTATTCTCAAGTCTGCAGAGTTGGACTCAACCGGCTTCTTGCCAAGTCGAGCCCTGATACATACAGTGCATTGTTTTTTATACAATTTGCTTGTCCTTCGGCATCTCCACTACACTGCTTTAATTGGTTAGTTTTTGCAGAATCATCCTGATTACTGTTAGCCGAAGGGAAAACAATTCTTGGATGATAGTCGAAATATGGTTGCTGTAGAGAGTCACTTGTTTGTTTTGCAAAGCAGCTGCAAGTCTCTGCTCACACCAAATTCTGTTTTTCACTCTTTATCAATCTTTGGCTCCTGCATGTCTCTCTGTCGTTAAATCTGTTGCAAGTCTTTTGTAACATTTTCCAGCTAAACTCCAGTGGTTAGCCCCCTTTTATGACTAATCATCACATTTTAACTTAAACCCTTTTTAACCCAAATTCTCTATCTATAACATCCACCCCTTTCTTTCTATTGCTGAATGGGGATCTTAACCCAGGGAAGAGAACCATCTTCTGCTATCAGGCCAACCGTTAAAGGGAAAGGAGTGCGATTAGGAATCTGTATATAATAACTCACACTACTTCCCTCGTGCTCCGTACAAGGGGTATATGGATGTTGGGTGGTGTTGTCTGCCCAGCATTTCTTAGAAACTGAGGTATGGGAAATGAAACTACCCTCCTGTCTTTCCCAAGTGCGGTCCTGAAAAAGGACTACTGTGTCTCTGCACCTCTTACACTTCAGACCTGACAAAGACAGAGGCAAACCAAGAAAAACCAAAGCATATAACAATAACATTGTCAATCAAGTCCTCCTGCGAAGTCGCAAAGTAAGAGGACTGTCCCCAGGTCCTGAGGCGCCTCTACAGGTCCCTTAAATCTGGAAGCGTGCGTCCACCCCCTCTCTCTTGTTCGCACTGCAGCCTCTGTAGTCAAGAGAACTTGGAATGGACCTTCCCACTGTGGCTGGAGTCTTTCGGTTTTCCAGGTCTTGATGAGGATCCAGTCTCCCGGTTCCACCTTGTGTAGAGAGAAGTCTAAGGGCGGTGTTTGTGTCAATAGTCCCCTCTTCCATCAATCTGTAAGAGAGCGTGACAGTGCCTGTAAATAGTTCCTAACAAAAATATCCCCTTCCCCCAAGGTGGGACACCCCTCAACTTTACTCCAGAAGGGAAACCCAAACATCATCTCATAAGGGGACACCCCCACATCCCTGCGTGGGGCAGTACGAATTCTCAATAAGGCCAGGGGCAGACACTTTATCCAAGGCATTTTAGTCTCCACCATTAATTTTGTCAACTGCGTCTTTAGGGTTCCATTCATACGCTCAACCCTCCCTGAGCTTTGCGGATGCCAAGGGGTATGCAGTTTCCAAGAGACTTGCAGGGCATCACAAATCAATTGGTGAACTTTGGAGCAAAAGTGTGGACCCCTGTCCGAGTCTATAGAATTCATTATGCCATATCTGGGGATCACATGCTCTAGGAGGAGGCGAGCTACCGTGGAGGCATTCACTGCTGGGAAGGCTTCCACCCATCGGGTAAAGTGATCTACCATCACCAACAGATACTTCCACCTTTGGACCTGAGGTAACTCCGTGAAGTCGATCTGGATTCTTTGGAAGGGGCGTATTGCCAACGGTTAACCTCCCACGGTGCCCGTCCTCATTACCTTCTTATTAATTCTTGTGCAGATGTGGCAGTTCTGCACTTCCTGTTGGGCCAAAGTGTAGATCCCCTTACACACATAGTCTCGAAGCACTGTGTCGCACAAGGCCTGGGTGCCCCAGTGGCTCTGATGATGCAGGTGTTTTAAAATATTGCGAGTTATTTCCTTATTTAGAACCATTCTTCCATCTGGGGTCTTCCATGTTCCATCCGGCAGTCGGCATGCGCCCAGCTGAGCCATGTCCGTTTCTTCCTTAGCAGTGAAAATGGGAGCCTTTTCTATACCTGGTCTTACTGGGATTAAGGTCAGCAAGCGGACTTCCCGTTGCATGGCCGCCCTTTTGGCCTCTTCATCAGCCCGTCTGTTCCCAATCGCGGTCGGGGTATCTCCTCTCTGATGGCCTGGTATGTAGACCACTGCTATTTCCCGGGGTAATGTCAGGGCTTCCAGGGTCAGAGTAATCATCTGTTCGTGTGCCAACTCCTTCCCTCTTGATGTAATCAGACCGCACTCCTTCCAGATCTTACCAAAGGTATGCACTACCCCGCATGCGTATTTGGAATCAATGTAAATTGTCCCAGTTTTCTCTGCCAGTACTCTGAGGGCCCTCTGCAAGGCATATAGTTCGCAGGACTGTGCCGACCAGCTTCCGGGCAGCCTCGCAGATTCTACCACTTCCCAAGCATCTCCTTCTATTATGGCATACCCGCTTCTCCTCATTCCGTCAACACATCTGGCGGAGCCGTCAATGTAGAATTCATATCCCTCTCCCAGGGGGGTATCGCGAAGGTCCTCTCGGGTCTTGGTCTGGAGATCTGTCAACTCGACACAGTCGTGCTCCACTTCTTCCCCTGTTTCACCGCCGTATAAAAACTGAGCTGGGTTGCAACTATTATTCTTAGTAAACTGTAGGTCTTTTCCGACTATTAAAATGGTCTCGTACTTTAATATGCGGGAATCAGTCAGCCATCGATGGGCGGTTTGTGCTAATAGAACACTCACGGAGTGGGGGGTGTACACAATCATCCTTCCTCCAAAAGTGAGTTTGCGTGCCTCCTCCACCAACAGAGCAGCAGTCGCTACTCCCTGGATGCACGTCGGCCATCCACGAGACACTGGGTCCATCATTTTGGACAGGAAGGCCACTGGGTGTCGCTGGCCGCCTTTTTCCTGCGTCAGAACCCCCACAGCTGTTCCTTGATTATGGGTGACGAATAGCTGGAAAGGTTGCTTCAAAGAGGGCAGAGTGAGTACCGGGGCCCGCGTCAGGCGATGCTTCAGGTCCTCAAACCATCCCTTCTCCTCCTAGGTCCATTTCAATGGAGGTTCATCCTCATTTGTCAGCTTTTCATACATAAACTTCACCAACGCCGAGTAGTCCTCTATCCATAACCTGCAGTAACCTAAGAGCCCCAGGAATTGTCTTATTTCCTTCTTATTACGGGGTAACGGCATTCTGGTGATTCCCGCAATCCTTTCAGGGGTAATCCATTTCTGTCCTTTACTTATCTGGTGTCCCAGGTACACCACAGTCCTCTCAACGAACTGTAACTTGTTCCTGGACACTCGCAGACCCTTTTTCCCGAGATAGTTCAAGAGTCTAATTGTATCTCCCCTCATTTCTTGTTCCTTGGGCCCTGATAACAGCAGATCATCCACATACTGCATCAATTGGGAGTCATTGGACCGTGGATAGTCCGCCAAGATCTGTTCTAGCATTTGTCCAAACAGATTCGGAGATTCAGTGAACCCTTGGGGCAATACGGTCCACCGAAGCTGCCTCCGTCTACCTGTCCATGGATTCTCCCATTCAAACGCGAACATATCTCTACTTCCCTCTTCTAAACCAGGGGTCGCGAGTTCAAATTTTGCTGGGGCCTCCATAGGATCCATCCGGTTTCTTCACTGGGAGTATGGGGGTGTTATAGGGTGACATACATTCCTCCAATAGTCCGTCCCGTATCAGGGTCTCGATTACCGGCTGTAGCCCCTTCCTCCCTTCCAAAGAAATAGGATACTGACGTTTCCTTACTGGCTGATGACCTGGTATTAATGTGACATGTAAAGGTGGGATGTCCAGACCTCCTCGATTTCCCTTCTTATACCAGACTCTCTCGTCAATCTGCCGTTCGTCTTCCTCCTTCAGAACACAGAGGTGGACCCGCACTTCTCCGTCCACGGGGAGAGCACCCAGACCTAGGAGAGCCTGTATATCTCTTCCTAAGAGGTTAAATCCGGCCGACGGTAACAACAAGAGGTCCTGTACCCCATCTCTCCCTTCCAGCCTTACTGTCACTTGGGGAATTATCGATACAGTCCTGGGAGCCCCTTCTATCCCAGAAATTTTCAAATTGCTTTTTACAGGCTTGGTCCCAGTTGGCACAGTTATTATATTACTTTGTTCCGCTCCCGTGTCCACCATAAACACCACCTCTTCTTCCTGGGGACCAATTTTCAGTTTTACCAGGGGTTCCCTCTTATACTTGGTCCCCAACACCCAGAACCCCTGACCCCCCTAATCTTCTTCCATGAGTTCGAGGGTCCGCACTTCCCTCCTATATCGGGGGCATTCCCTCTTGAAGTGTCCTTCCTCGTTACAGTAATAGCACTTAGCGGGTCACCTGGGTCTTCACTCTCTTGGATTTCTTGGGTTGCTTAAAGGGGGGTTTTGTCTCCTTTCCTCTCTAGACCCGGCATTTACCTGCCGGATAGTCTGTACCATAATCTTCGCTGCCCTCTTCCTCTTCCCTCTGCACATATACCCTTTGTGCCTTTTTTAACAGGTTGCTCAAGGGTTTTTCATTCCAGTCCTCCTCCTTTTCTAGTTTCTTCCTAATGTCCAACCACGATTTGGACACAAATTCGATTCGAATAAGCTGTTCACCCATTGGTGTACTAGGGTCCACACCCGCATACTGTTGGACATTCTTTCTCACCCTCTCCAAGAAATCAGTAGGGGACTCATCTTTCCCCTGGTGGTTCCCAAATGCCTTGGCAAAATTGTGACCCTTTGGCACAGCCTCCCGTATCCCTTTAATCGTCCACTCTCTGTAGTGTCTCATATTTGTCAATCCCTTGGGTGTTCGTTTGTCCCACCTGGGTTCATTCAGGGGATATTTTTGTTCATGGGGTCTGGGGTCCCCAGGTTGTTCACGTTCCCACATAAGGAGGGCAGCCTGTCGAATCATCTGCCTCTCCTGGGGTGAGAATAATGTTCCCATTATTGCATGCATCTCTTCCCAGGTATATGTGTTTGGTCCCAGGAACTGGTCGAACTGTTCGGCCAGTCCCATGGGATCTTCCAACAGACTTTTCATTTCCTTCTCCCTCCAGCAGCAAGTTTCCATAGGGCACCGTGGGTGCCTGGGGAACATAAGGAGGGGGGAGGTTGTCCAAAGGTTCCCACTTCTTTTCTCCCGCTACCCCCAATTTAAAACATTTTGTTAAGGATCCTGGCCAGGGAACCCAACAAAATGCATACGCTGACTCTTCTTGATTCACCTTTGGTCTCGAGTTTACATATATGTTTAATGCTTGTCTAACCCAATCCTCGTCGGATCCGAATTTCGGCCACCAGACCGAGGAACCTTTAATAGGCTGTTTCGACCAAAGGAGACAATATTGAATCATCTTTCTCTTGTCTTTGTCTCGATATCGTCTACTATCCCAATTTTCAAACATTCTCCCCAAAGGGCTGTCAGGGGGAACCCCCGGGAAAAGTCCCGATCCCTCAGACGAGCCCTTAGACTTTGTTCCTCCCATTTTCCCGCCTAGATCCGTTTATCGTGGCTGAGGACCCCCTTCGTTTTCGGGACCCTACTCCCTTTCATCTCGGTCGCCTCGTCGGAGGTACTATCCCTCCTTCGGTTCCCGCCAAGGTTTCCCTGGGGTCTATCCTAAGGTCCCACGACGGGGTCCTCACGCCACCCTCTTTACACCTTATTTATATTTTTACTCCATCATGACTGTTACCTGGGTGGTCTCGTCCGTCAATCCCCACACCACAATCGTAAGTCGTCACTTACCGGTGTCTTCCTGGGGATTGAACCATCACCCCTCTCCTTTTCATCTTGTCGTGTCACCTTGTCCGGATACCACTCGCTCAAGCCGCCCGAGGCGACGAGCAAGGGACTAGGAGCCGCTGAACTCACCGGGGTGCACCACCTCCGACGTCCCCCTTTCTCGCCTCCCCCCACGGCCGGAGTGTAGATCCCGGACGAACCCCCAAATTGTCAGAAACACAAATTCTCACAAATGAGTCTCTTTAAGATCGGTGACACGACAAGCTTTATTCTCAAGTCTGCAGAGTTGGACTCAACCGGCTTCTTGCCAAGTCGAGCCCTGATACATACAGTGCATTGTTTTTTATACAATTTGCTTGTCCTTCGGCATCTCCACTACACTGCTGTAATTGGTTAGTTTTTGCAGAATCATCCTGATTACTGTTAGTCACGCACACCACGATCATTCATGACCTCCGCTCACACCAAATTCTGTTTTTCACTCTTTATCAATCTTTGGCTCCTGCATGTCTCTCTGTAGTTAAATCTGTTGCAAGTCTTTTGTAACATTTTCCAGCTAAACTCCAGTGGTTAGCCCCCTTTTATGACTAATCATCACATTTTAACTTAAACCCTTTTTAACCCAAATTCTCTATCTATAACAGTTTCCCTTCGCAATAGCCTCACATGACGTTTCGTCAGCGTCCGTCATTAAGGCACTTGACAGAATTTTCAGTGCTTTTGGTTTTCCCAATTACTTTCATACAGACAGAGGTTCAGCATTCATGAGCGCTGTGCTGCGCCAAGCCCTGCTACAAAAGGGGATTGCCACCAGTCGTACCACGCGCTACAACCCACAGGGCAATGGGCAGGTCGAAAGGGCTAACGCTACAGTCTGGAAGACTGTTAACCTTGTGTTAAAGACACATAGTTATCCTGTTACCCGGTGGCAGGAGGTGCTGCATGAGCCGCTACATTCCATTCGTCCTTATTGTGTACTGCAACAAATCAAACAACTCAAGAATGCATGTTTGTTTTTCTTAGGAAGTCAGGAACTGTGATGGACTGGCCAGCCTGTTTATCTGAGCTTGGCACCGTGCTGCTGAAGAGCCAAGCTCGGACGCGTAAAACGGCTCCTCTTGCCAACCATTTCATGCTAAACCCATTTATGCTCATGTTAAATTCCCAGATGGGAGCACTGACACTGTACCCCTAAGAGATTTGGCCTGGCCTGGTTCGCCCCTTCCTCACGTCCCTATTCAGAGTCTGAGAGATTGGACTCACCCCCCTCCCACCCCCCCCCCCCCCCCCCAGCCCATGACACCTAGTAAGCATTCAGATGGCCATACTGAGGCTCCACTGCCTCGTTATCGATTCTGGAGTGGGTACAGAAGTCCAACCTTCCCACACTACAGACCCAGGACCTGTATCAGTTTTCAAGGTTGCAAAGCGTACAAGACCTGCACCTGTTCCTCTGAGAAAATCAACTAGAATTCGTAAACAATCTGAGAGGCTGCAGTATTTATAAAACATCTCATTATATTTCGATTGCTTTGCTAGAAGTCAGAAAATTCTCAATGCAAAATATGGTATCCATGTATGTCTTGCTTAAGTTTTAACTATTAGCTGTCCTTTTGATTTTAATCCTTCTTCTGCCGGGGGAGATACTTGGTGAATTTCTGCTAAGCTGTCTGGCTTCCCTTCAGCTAGCCTTGCTGTACTAACATTGGCTGTGCATTATCTCGACTGTTAAGGACACTCCCCTTGGGTATAACTGTGTCTGCACCCATTGTCTTTCATTATTGTACCATTAGTTTCTGCTAATAGAAGCCATGATTGTTGTTTGACCTCATCGTCTTTGACTACTTCATCAACTGGCACTTCAGATATATTTAGCAGAACCTCAGACACCTTAAAAACAGTTATATAATAAATTAGAAAAATAAGGAGAAAAATCAGGTTATAAAATTAATATGGAATAAAAGTGAAATTATGTCATTGAGGCAGATTATACTTCTTGTAAAGGTGTCGTTAAATGAAGATGGATCAAATTAAGTATTTGGGAGTTAAATTTGAAAAGCTGATTTTAAACATTTATAGGAATTAAAATATCCACCTTTATTTTATAGAAAAAAATGATTTAAATCGATGGCATGTTTTACCGATAACGTTAATAAGCATAGTAAATTATATTAAGTTGAACATCTTTCCTAGACTACAATATATCTTTTTCAGGCTATTCCGTGCAAATTTCCTAAAAGTAATTAAGGATTTGATTTTTATTATAAGAATATTTTTGTGGAAGATAAGATGTCAAGAGTATCTTTACAAAAATTGACTTGTAAATATGTGTTAGGATGTTTACAGTTCCCGAATTTTCAAACTTATTATAAGGCAGCACAATTCAAGTATATTAATGGACGTTTGATTTGGGATATTAATTGGTATGGGCGAATATTGAATTATCCTGGATTCCTGAGAAGAAGATGGATCAATTTATTTATAAATGGAATTCTAAATTGTTGCATCAGTATACGGCACCTCTTTTAATACATTTGATGGAATTATGGACAATGATAAATAAACAAATAGGTACACGAGAAAATTTTGTGTAAATCACCTCGAGATCAGAATAAACTTTTCCCGTTTACACTTAATTATCAAATTTTGAAATTATGGGATCAAAAAGAAATAAAACTGTACAGGATTATTTAGAAGGAGGTTATTTTATATCTTTTCATAGAATGAAAGAGAAATATGAAATCCAGTCAAATACCCTTTTTTGTTATAATCAAGTAATGGCTTTATTATTGGATAATTTTAGATATACTTTGAGGATGACTCGACATTCTCAATTTGAAACTTGACTTATAGAAGGTGCTAAGAAGAGATTTATATCTGAAATGTATTTGTTATTGCAGAATAAAATGTTGAAACCAGACTCTCATAAATCTAGGATAAAATGGGAAAAGCATTTAGGAATTGTGAAAATTCAAGATGATTGGAGGATTTTGTGCAAACATTGTATGAGTAAGATTATTAATGTAAGATATAAATTTAGTATAGGTATCATGTAGTGTAGGTTTAGTATAATCTTATGCATCAATTATATTTAGCTCCAGAAATATTAAAGGGATGTAATTTATCTTCTTCAGATTTATGTTTTTTAGATATCGGAAGGACGTTCATTGTATTTTACATTCTACTTGGTCATGCAATATGGTAAAAATCTTTTTGGATGTGACTTAATGAGTTATTAGAACATATTTTAAGATTAGAATACTGTCGGATCCATTATTACATTTGTTAGGTAACATTAAAAAATGGGTCTAGAATTCAGATTGACAAGATTTCAAAAAGCATTTTTGAGATTGACATCAGTTGTTGCTAAAATATGTAAAACGATTACATGGATAAACGAGATTAATGTTATCACCTTAGAACATGTGGTTGTGCATGGAGTTATGATGTTGTGGATTTTACTGAGTATTGGCTGTCAGGGGGATTGGATTGGCTGATACAGGTAACAAATTTTGTAAGGAATACTTAGGGTGGGACATGATGGGGTTTAGCATTGAATGTCAAGGTTTGTAATGGAGGATGAGTGTCAACTTCGAGGCATTGTCTGGCAGTCAGAAATAAGAAGAGAGAAATTACTGCACTGGGAGTAGTTTCCCAAGTAGTCCTCGCGTCACTCACGTAAAGGATATATGTCGAGAAAAATGAATCAGACAGGAGAGTAGTTGCAGTCCTGTTCTGGAAGGACAAGAGTTGATGACCAGGGGATAAATCAATGCAGTCCTGTCACAGACAAACATGAGAGTGACACCAGGGGATTAATCAATGTAGTCATGCCCCGGGCACACGTCAGGTGGAGACCAACTGATAAACCAATGCAGTCCTGTCCGGGGCCCCCAAAAGCAGGTGACCAGGGGATGAATCAATGCAATCCTGCCCCGGGTGCACAAGAAGGTGTGTCCAGTGGATAAATCAATGATGTTTTGTCCTGAGCGCATGAGAGTAAGTGACCAGGGGATAAATCAGTGCAGTCCTGTCACAGGCAAACATGAGAGTGAGACCAGGGCATAAAACAATGAAGTCCAATCCCGGCACAGGAGCGTCTGCGGGCGCACGAGTGGGTGTGACCAGGCGATAACTCAATACAATCATGTCTGGGGCGTATGAGAGGGTGTGACCAGGCGATAAACTAATGCAGGCAGGTCTCGGTCGACAAGTGTTGGTGACAAGGGGATGAATCAACGCATTCCTGTCCTGGACGCATGAGAAGGTTTGACCAGGGTATAAATCAACCCAGTCCTATCAAGAGTGCATGGGAGGGTGTGACTTGGGGATAAATCAATGCAGTTCAGACCCAGGTGCACGAGAGTAGGAGACCAGGGTATAAATCAATGCAGTCCTGTCCTGACAGCACGAGAGTAGGTGATTAAAGGATAAATCCATGCAGTCCTGTCCCGGGCTTACAAGAGGGTGAAACCAGGAGAGAAATCCATGAGGTCCTGTCCTAGGCTCACGAGATTATGTGACCAGGGGATAAATCTATGCAGTCAGGTTCCGGGTGAACGAGAGGGTGAGACCAGGAGATAAATCAATGCAGCCCTGTTCTGGGCACATGAGAGGGTGTGACCAGGGGATAAATCAATGCAGCCATGTTCTGGGAACATGAGAGGGTGTGACCAGGGGATAAAACAATGCAGTCCTGTCCTGGGTGCACGAGAGTGTGAGACCAGGGCATAAAACGATGCAGACCTTTCTTAGCTAGGTGCACGAGAGTAGGAGAACAGGGGATAAATCAATGCAGTTCTATCCCAGACGCATGAGAGGGTGTGCCCAGCGTATAAATCAATACAGTCCTGTCCTGGGCGTACGAGAGTAGGTGACCTGGTGATAAATCAATGCAGTCCTGTCCTGGGCGCAAAAGTGTACGTTAGCACGGGATCAGTCAATAGAGTACTATCCCGGGTGAGTGAGAGCATGTGACCAATGGATAAATGATTGTGTTCCTATCTTGGCGCAGGAGCGCAAGTGACCAGGGGATAAATCAATGCAGTTTTGTCCCGGGTGCACGAGAGTAGGTGACCAGGGGATAAATCAGTGGCGTTGTGCACAAGAGGGTCAGACCAGTGTATAAATCAACGAAGTCCTGCCAAGGGCGCACAAGAGGATGTGACCAGTGGATAAATCACTGCAGTCCTGCCACAGGTCAACATGAGAGTGAGATCAGGGAAGAAATCAATGCAGTTCTGTCCCGGGTGGACGAGAGGGTGTGACCAGGGGATAAACCGATGCAGTCCTGTCCCTGGTGCACAAGATGGTGTGATCAGGCGATAATACATGCAGTCATGCCCCGGGCAGAGGACAGATGGAGACCAGAGGATAAATCAATACAGTCCTGTCCCGGCACCATGAGAGGGTGTGACCAGGGGATAAATCAATGCAGTTTTGTCCTGGGCACATGAGAGTAGGTGATCAGGGGCTAGATCAATGCAGTCTGGTCCCACGCACACAAGGAGGAATAATCAGGGATTTAATCAACGCAGTTGTGTTCTGGAAGCACGAGAGTAGGTGACCAGATAATAATATCAATGCAGTCCAGTCCCAGGTGTATGACAGGGTGAGACCAGGTGATAAAGCAATGCAACCCTGTTCTGGACGCACCGGAGTATATGATCAGGCGATAAACCAATGTTGCACATTCAGAGCCAGCTCTGCAGCGCATGATGTCCTGTTTTGCGGAAACTGCCAAAATGTTTGGACTGGAAGTCAGTCTGATGAAAACTGAGGTCCTCCATCAGCCAGCTCCCCACCATGACCACCAGCCCCCCTACATCTCCATTGGGCACACTGAACTCAAAACAGTCAACCAGTTTATCTACCTCGGCTGCACCATTTCATCTGATGCAAGGATCTACAAAGAGATAGACAACAGACTCACCAAGGCATATAGCGCCTTTGGAAGACTACACAAAAGAGTTTGTAAAAACAACCACCTGAAGAAACACACAAAGATCAGCATGTACAGAGCTGTTGTCATACCCATGCTCCTGTTCGGCTCTGAATCATGGGTCTTCTACCGGCATCACCTATGGCTCCTAGAACACTTCCATCAGCGCTGTCTCCGCTCCATCCTCAACATTCATAGGAATGACTTCATCACCAATATTGAAGTACTCGAGCTGGCAGAATCCGCAAGCATCGAATCCATGCTGCTGAAGACTCAACTGCGCTGGGTGGGTCACGTCTCCAGAATGGAGGACCATCGCCTTCCCAAGATCATGTTCTATGGTGAGCTCTCCACTGGCCACCGCGACAGAGGTGCACCAAAGAAGAGGTACAAGGATTGCTTAAAGAAATCTCTTGGTGCCTGCCACATTGACCACCGCCAGTGGGCTGATATTGCCTCCAACCGTGCATCTTGGCACCTCACAGTTCGGCGGGCAGCAACCTCCTTGGAAGAAGACCGCAGAGCCCACCTCACTGACAAAAGACAAAGGAGGAAAACCCAACACCCAAACCCAATCAATCAATTTTCCCTTGCAAACGCGCCTGCCTGTCCCACATCAGTCTTGTCAGTCACCAACGAGCCTGCAGCAGACGTGGACATACCCCTCCATAAATCTTCGTCCGCGAAGCCAAGCCAAAGAGAAGAAAAGAGAAACCAATGTAGTTCTGTCCTGGCAGCACGAGAGTAGGTGACCAGGGAATAAACCAATGCAGTCCTGTCCTGGGCCAAAAGTCTACGTTACCACGGGATAAATCAATGTCGCAATGTCCTGGACACACTAGAGCATGTGACCAGTGGATAAATTATTTTAGTCCAATCCCGGCGCAGGAGCATAAATGGCCAGGGGATAAATCAATGAGGCCCTATACGGTACACACAAGAGGGAGTTAGAGTCCTGTCACAGGCGCACGAGTGGGTGAGACCAGGGGATAAATTAATGCAGTCTTGTCGTGGGCGCACGAGAGGATGTGACCAGGGGATAAATCAGTGCAGTCCAGTTCCAGGCGCATGTCAGGGTGAGACGAGAGGATAAAGCAATGCAGTCCTGTCCCGGGCGCATGAGAATATATGACCAGGCGATAAACCAATGCAGTTCTGCCCCGGCAGCATTAGAGTAGGGGATAAATCAATGCATTTCTGTCCCGGCAGCACGAGAGTAGGTAAGCAAGGGATAAATCAATACAGTAATATCCAGGGTGCACGAGAGCATGTGACCAGTGGATAAATGATTGTAGTCCTATCCCAACGCAGGAGCTTAAGTGACCAGGGGAGAAATCAATGCAGTTTTGTCCCGGGTGAACGAGAGTGTGTAACCAGGGGATAAATCAATGAGTCCCTGTCCCGCACGCACAAAGTGGTAACACCAGGGGATAAATCAATGCAGTTCTGTCCTGGGTGCACAAGAGGGTGTGACTTGGGAATAAATCAATGCAGTCCTGTCACAGGCGAACATGAGAGTGAGACCAGGGGATAAATCAATTCAGTTTTGTTCCGGGCGCACAAGAGGGTGTGACCAGGGGATAAATCAATGCAGACCTGACCTAGGCGCAAGAGAGTAGGAGACCAGGGGATAATTGAATGCAGTTCTATCCCAGGCGCATGAGCGGGTGTGACCAGGGGAGAAATCAATGTTCTGTCCTGGACGAATGAGAGAGTGAGACCAGAGGATAAATTGATGCAGTCCTGTCCCGGTCCACGAGAAGGTGTGACCAGGGTATAAATCAGTGGAGTCCAGTCCTGGGTGAACGAGTGGGTGAGACCAGTGGATAAATCAATGCAGACCTGTCCCGGTAGCACGAGAGTAGGTGACCTGGTGATAAATCAATGCAGACCTGACCTAGGCGCAAGGGAGTAGGAGATCAGGGGATAAATCAATGCAGTTCTATCCCAGGCGCATGAGCGAGTGTGACCAGGGGAGAAATCAATGTTCTGTCCTGGACGAATGAGAGAGTGAGACCAGGGGATAAATTGATGCAGTCCTGTCCCGGTCCACGAGAAGGTGTGACCAGGGTATAAATCAGTGGAGTCCAGTCCTGGGTGAACGAGTGGGTGAGACCAGTGGATAAATCAATGCAGACCTGTCCCGGTAGCACGAGAGTAGGTGACCTGGTGATAATTCAATGCAGATCTGACCTAGGCGCAAGGGAGTAGGAGATCAGGGGATAAATCAATGCAGTTCTATCCCAGGCGCATGAGCGAGTGTGACCAGGGGAGAAATCAATGTTCTGTCCTGGACGAATGAGAGAGTGAGACCAGGGGATAAATTGATGCAGTCCTGTCCCGGTCCACGAGAAGGTGAGACCAGGGTATAAATCAGTGGAATCCAGTCCTGGGTGAACGAGTGGGTGAGACCAGTGGATAAATCAATGCAGACCTGTCCCGGTAGCACGAGAGTAGGTGACCTGGTGATAAATCAATGCAGACCTGACCTAGGCGCAAGAGAGGAGGAGACCAGGGGATAAATCAATGCAGACCTGACCTAGGCGCAAGAGAGTAGGAGACCAGGGGATAAATCAATGCAGTTCTATCCCAGGCGCATGAGCGGGTGTGACCAGGGGAGAAATCAATGTTCTGTCCTGGACGAATGAGAGAGTGAGACCAGGGGATAAATTGATGCAGTCCTGTCCTGGTGCACGAGAAGGTGTGACCAGGGTATAAATCAGTGGAATCCAGTCCTGGGTGAACGAGTGGGTGAGACCAGTGGATAAATCAATGCAGACCTGTCCCGGTAGCACGAGAGTAGGTGACCTGGTGATAAATCAATGCGGCTGAGTCCCGGGCGCAAAAGAGTAAGTTAGCGTGGGTGAACAAGATGGTGAGGCCACGGGCTCAGGGGGAGCAGCGGGTTAAGTTCGCACCGAGGCGTGGACCCAGGGAGAAGCGTCCCGTAGTCCCGGAAGCACAGGAGCCCCACAGATCCGCTCCGCTCCGGGTTCTGCACTGAATCACCTTCACTCCCCGACAAACAATCTCACACACACACACACACACAGACTCGGGGAGACGTGCACTGCGCATGCTTGAGAACGTCTGGCTGTTAACGTGATGACGTAAGGAGCGACGTTTTGGCCGCGTGCTCTTTGACCGCCTGAAGATGGTGAAGAGGCTCCTCAGTGGAAATGGTTCACACAAACCGGATCCAAGGTGGCGGGGATGGGTGTGAGAGTGGGGTGGGATTGGGGTCGGGACCTGCGAGGGCGAGGGGCACCCGCGAGGTTGAGTGGGTCGAGGACCTGAGCGGGTGAGGGGGCCTGGTGCTCCTTGATCTTCTGTCTGGGGGCTGGCTGTGGTCAGGAGCTGATGTCCTCCAGCATTTGTTCGAGGGAGGCTTGTTCAAACATCACGCAGGGTTGGTGACCTGCTGCCAGTGGGAGCATCTCATCCATTAAGGCCGATGGGGCCATCGACGGGAGAGTCCGAAGGTGCAGAGGAGGAGGTGGTTGACGGTGATGTACTTGCCCTCCTCGGGGATCGTGCATCATGTCATCCACTCTGGCCGCTGTTCCTCCATGGAGGACACTCACCACGTGGGAGAACATGGTGGAGTCCGAGGTGATCTTCCGGAGTCGAATGTGCGCCTCCGCCTGCCCGAGCCACGTGTGGGGCAAGTCGGTCCAGAAGGGGGGAGCTTCACTGAGACGGCGCTGATTGCCGAAGAGTCCATGTTTGGAGATCTGGGCTGGTCGGGGTCACCAATGTAGTGGCTGCAACACACAGAAAACACCACTAGACTCGGTGGGATTGTGGCAGGCTGCACCGAAGGAAAACACAGGCACAATACTGTTTGGGGCTCACAGCTTTATTCCACTCACATAAACATCTAGTTGGCTGCTAGCTGTGCTCACAGTGTGATCCCTGGGATAAAAGAGAGAGCACACGGTTGGGACGTTGACTTTACACCATGGGCCATCTGGGCCCACCTGTTGGCCAAGTGATGTCCCGTAGCATATCATCAGAGGGGTTTCCAGTAGAACTGTTTATTTGAATTTCACGCGCGCCCCTTTAAGGCCAACGGGAGTTCCGCCCTGCGCAGCGGTGAAGTCATCATGTGGCCTGGGGCGCGAGCAGTGGCCGAAGCCACGAGGCAGTGAGTAAGTCGTGATGGAGCCAGTTTCTGCAGCTGCCCCGCCAGCGCGACAGTACAGATGTGCGCCGCCACAATGGTCCTGTTTAAAATAACCCTAATACCCCTGGGCGCAGACCAGCCGAAGCCACGGTTCAGTTCCTGCACCTTAGATGGTGAAGTCTACAGATTTTTCTTTGAAAATATTCTTAAAATTATAAAACAATTTGAACAGTGCAGTAACATGTGTTGTAATATGCAATTCAAAAGGAAAAAATAATTGAAAAATCTGAATTTAAACCCCTACCACTAAGCAAGGTGAAATGCAAACACACAGGAATAAAGTGACAACATCCTGGAGATGAATTTCACAGTGGCGAAGGACAAGATTTGTTCTCGTCGATAGCTGTGCATGCACAACGAGGAGAGCAGTGTTTGAGATGCTCCAGGCTCTGTGTTACAACGTGTACCTAGATGAAGTTATTGCACATTCACAGGCATAAAGAATTCAGATCCATATCCTCACGTTTGTTTCCTGGGGGTGACAGCAAGGTTCAGACTGGCATAGCAGAGGATGGGAATCGAGGAAAAAGGACAGAAGCCCAGACCAAAGCAACAGTTGGAACACAAGGACCTAGTTCCACAGGTAGAGAGAGCAATGGGAGGTTATGACATTGTCGGAATAACAGAGACATGGCTGCGGGAAGGGCAGGATTGGGAAATAAATGTTCCAGGGTACACGTCCTTTAGAAAGGACAGAAAGTTAAGAAGAGGACGTGGGGTAGCTCTGTTGGTAAGAAATGAGATTCAGGCGTTGGAAAGGAAGGACATTAAAACAGGTGAGGTAGAGTCTGTTTGGATTGAATTAAGAAATTGCAAGGGCAAGAGGAATATAATGGGGGTCATTTACAGGCCTCCGAAAAGTAGCTCAGATATCGGTAGTAGTATAAATCAGGAATTAAGAGTGGCATGTCAAAGTGGTAGCAATATGGTAGTTATGGGGGACTTCAACATGAAGGTGGACTGGGATAATCAGACGGGGGCAGGAACACAAGAGAGCGAGTTTATAGAATGTCTACGAGATACTTTCTTGGAACAGCTAGTGGAGGAACCTACCAGGGGAAAGTCGATTCTGGACTGGGTGCTGTGCAGCGACGCAGACTTAATAAGTGACCTTGATGTAGGGGAGCCATTAAGGAATAGTGACCATGGTGTGGTTACTTTTAAGCTGCAATTAGAAAGGGAAATGGAAAGGAAGTCGGAAGCATCTGTACTTCAGTTAAATAAAGGGAATTTTGCAGCTATGAGGGAGGAGCTATCCAAAATAAAATGGGAAGATACACTAGCTGGGAGGACAACTGGGGAAAAATGGCAGGTTTTTATGGACATTTTTCACAGGATTCAGGACAAATTTATTCCAAAGTGGAGGAAAGGCTCTAGGAGATGTAAATGGCAGCCCTGGCTAACTAAGGAAATCAAGTGCATTATCAAGTCCAAAGGGAGTAATTATAAGATAGCGAAGCGGAGTGGGAAATTAGATGATTGGGAAACCTTCAAAGAACATCAGAGGGTAACTAAGAAAGCCATAAGAGACGGGAAAATGAAGTACGAGAGGAAATTAGCAGATAATATTGCGGAGGATAGCAAAAGAGGAAGAAATTGGTTCGGTCTAAAATTGGCCCTTTGAAAATGGGCAAGGGTGAAATTATTACCGGAAATAAGGAGATGGCAGAGGAATTTAACAAATACTTTGCAAGTGTCTTCACCAAGGAGGATATAGGTTATAGTCAGTTAGGGGGTAGTGGTCATGCGGTACCAAGAGACTTGGGGAACTTTACTGGGGAGGTAGGGGATCTAATGGATATCCGGATCCAGAAGCAGGAGGTTATGAGTAAATTGTTGGGACTGAGGGCTGATAAATCCCCAGGGCCTGATGGGCTGCATCCTAGGGTGCTTAAAGAGGTGGCTATGGAAATTGTGGAGGCACTGGTCGATATTTTCCAAAGTTCTATAGATTCCGGGGAGGTCCCTGAGGATTGGAGAGTGGCTGATGTGGTGCCGCTTTTTAAGAAAGGAGGGAGGGAGAAAACGTGAAATTATAGACCGGTTAGCCTGACATCAGTGGTGGGGAAGATATTGGAGTCCATCATAAAAGGAGAAATAGCAGAACACTTAGTCAGTAATAATAGTATAAGGGCTAGTCAGCATGGATTCCTTAAGGGTAAGTCATGCTTGACTAACCTTCTGGAATTTTTCGAGAATGTGACAAAGAGGGTGGACTCGGGAGAGCCAGTGGATGTGGTGTATTTGGACATCCAGAAGGCCTTTGATAAGGTACCGCACGGGAGTCTAGTGGGCAAGATCAGGGAGCATGGTATTGGAGGTAAGGTGCTGACATGGACAGGAAATTGGTTAAGAGATAGGAAACAAAGGGTTGGAGTGAATGGGTCTTTTTCAGAATGGCAGGATGTGAGGAGTGGAGTGCCTCAGGGATCGGTGTTGGGTCCTCAGTTGTTTGTAGTTTATGTTGATGATTTGGATGAGGGGATTGTGAATAACATGAGCAAATTTGCAGATGACACTAAACTGGGTGGCGGTGTGGGGTGTGAGGAGGATGTAAGGAAAATGCAGAGGGACTTGGACAGGCTGGAGGAGTGGGTGGCTAAATGGAAGATGAATTTCAATGTGAACAAATGTGAGGTTATTCATTTTGGGGGAAGTAATAGGAAAGCTGAGTATTATTTAAATGGAGACAAGCTAGGGAGTGGGGAAGTGCAAATGGATCTGGGTGTACTTGTTCACTGGTCACTGAAGGCTAGCATGCAGGTTCAGAAAGCTGTGAAGAAGGCAAATGGAATGTTGGCTTTCATAAAGAGGGGATTGGAGTATAGGAACAGAGATGCCTTTCTGCAGTTATACAGGGCCCTGGTGAGACCCCACCTGGAGTATTGCGTCCAGTTCTGGTCTCCAAACTTGAGGAAGGACATACTAGCTATAGAGGGTGTGCAGCGCAGATTTACAAGGTTAGTTCCAGGGATGGCAGGGTTGTCATATGCAGCAAGGCTAGAAAAACTGGACTTGTATCCATTGGAGTTTAGAAGGATGAGGGGGGACATGATTGAGGTATATAAAATCATCAGGGGGATAGACAGGGTGAAGTCTGATTACTTGTTCCCAATGATGGGGGAGACAAGGACTAGAGGGCATAGTTTAAGAATACAGGGTAGGCCCTTTAGGACGGAGATGAGAAAGCATTTTTTTACCCAGAGAAGTGTGAATCTGTGGAATGCTCTGCCACAGAGGGTGGTAGAGGCGGATTCGCTGACTATGTTCAAAAGAGAGTTAGATAAGACTCTTGTGGGTAACGGAGTTAAGGGTTATGGGGATAAGGCTGGAAAGGGGTACTGATGGTAATGATCAGCCATGATCTAAAATGGCGGTGCTGGCCCGACGGGCCAAATGGCCTACTACAGCTCCTATTGTCTATTGTCTATTGAAAGGGCACTGTTATAATGCCCATAGTATTGAACATGCTTAAAAACAGGTGGTACAAATCCACGCAGAGGGGCACAATTTAATGGCGATTGCAGAAACGGCTCCAGGCTGGAGAGGATAGAAAAGGATGGAATGTGGTTCTTGATTTGGGTGAAAGCAGAACTGCAGAAGTTTGAGAAGCTGCAGGAACTCAGCCCATCAGAATGAAGTAAGTGCACCACCCCGAGAGAAAGAAACCTTGGGCTTTTCTCTGGAGTGATGAAGGAAACTCATGGATTTGTGGCATAGCTAGGTGGAGGACCAGGCAGGGCTGAGGAAACACAAGGCGACTAAAGGACTTGTATAAAGAGAAGGTCCAGAGAGTTGATAAATGAAATGCTATCAGGCGGTGCGGGTGCCCAGAGCACCTTGCCGGGCGGGGCAGGTGTCCACTACATATTGCTGGGCATGGTGGGTGCTGGAAGAGCCGATCTTGCAGCAAAGAGGATCATGCGTTCATCAAAGCTGAGACCCGTAGACTGCTTAAAGAGGGAGTAATTGAACCTAGTAAGAATCCGTGGCGGGCCCAAGTATTAGTCATGAAAAATGACTTAAGAGATGACTGGCTATTGAATACAGCCAGACAATCAACCATTGCATGAACCTGGATGCCAACCCCCTGCCACGCACCAATGAAATTATTAATCAGATAGTGCAATACAAAATGTACTCCACTATCGACCTCAAAGCAGCTTATCACCAAATCCCCATTAAGAAAAGGGAATGACCCTCTACAGATTTTGAGGCTGATGGGTGGTTATACCAGTTTAAAAGGGTACCTTTTGGGGTCACTAATAGGGTGTCCGTGTTTCAGAGGGAAATGGATAAGAATGCTGGGACGTATGAGTTCCAGGGTACGTTTCCCTATCTGGATGATGTCACTATCTGTGGGAAAACACAGACTGAGCACGACAACGACTTAAAGAAATTTTTAGTAACAGGTAAAGAACTCAACCTGACATTTAACGAGAGGGCAAATGCGTTTTCAACACGACAGAGCTACCCACTCTGGGCTACATTGTCAGCAAGGGTGAAATCCGCCCCAATCCAGAAAGAATGGCCCCCCTTAAGAAGTTACCACCCCCGGACTCCGCAAAAGCCCTTAAAAGGTGAATGGGATTCTTTTCCTACCACTACAAATGGGTACGTGACTACGCTATGAAGGCACACCCTCCGTTTGGCACTAAATCTTTTTTTCTCTCTTCCATGGCCTTGAAGGCTTTCGAGAGAATTAAAGCTGATATTGCCAAAGCTGCACTCTCATCCATTGACGAGGATGTCCCGTACCAAGTTGAAACTGATGCCTCAGATTGTGCTTCAGAAGGAACCCTTAATCAAAAGGGCAGACCGGTGGAATTCTTCTCCCGCACGTTACACGGACCTGAACTAAAACATCCTGCCATTGAAAATGAAGCCCAGGCTATCAATGGAGCTGTTTGATACTGGAAACACTTTCTAGCTGGCAGAAAATTTACCCTGGTTACTGATCAGAAATCTGTAGCCAACATGTTCAGTACTAAACACAAAAGTAAAATGAAAAATGATGAGATGTCACGCTTGCGAATAGAACTCTCAACTTACATTTATGAGATCCAGTACAGCCCTGGCAGGTTAAAGGATCCCTCTGACACATTGTCACGAGCTGCTGCCGGTGCTCAGCTTGAGGGGCTAAAAAAGATCCTTAGCAGACTGTGTCACCCAGGGGTCATGAGATTCTTCCACTACATAAGGGCTAACCTTTCTTACTCCCTGGAAAAAATCAGAAAACTAACTAAAAGCTGTCCTGTTTGCGCAGGATGCAAACCCCAGTACTTTAAAGCTCTGGAGGCCACTCATCAAGGCAACACAACCTTTTGAGAGGATTAGCTTGGATTTTAAAGGACTGCTACCTTTCAACAACAAATGTGTTTATTTCCTTTCTGTAATCGATGAATACTCAAGGTTTCCCTTCGCAATACCCTGCCCTGACGTCTCGTCAGCGTCTGTCATTAAGGCACTTGGCAGAATTTTCAGTGTTGTTTGTTTTCCCAATTACATTCATACAGAGAGAGGTTCAGCATTCATGAGCCCTGAACTGCGGCGAGCCCTGCTACAAAAGGGGATTGCCACCAGCCGTACCACACACTACAACCCGCAGGGCAATGGGCAGGTTGAAAGGGCAAATGCTACAGTCTGGAGACTGTTAATCTTGCTTTAAAAACACATGGTTACCCGGTGGCAGGAGGTGCTGCCTGAAGCGCTACATTCTATTCGGTCATTATTGTGTACTGCAATAAATCAAACACCCCATGAACGTATGTTTGGCTTTACTAGGAAATCAAGAACTGTGATGGACTGGCCGGCCTGTTTCTCTGAGCCTGGAACCGTGCTGCTGAAGAGCCAAGCTCGGACGTGTAAAACAGACCCCCTGGTCCAACCAGTTCAGCTACTGCATACTAACCCTATCTACTATCATGTTAAATTCCCAGATGGGAGTAGTAAGCTTTCAGATTGCCATGCTGAGGCTTCACTGCCTCACGCTGACGATTCTGGAGCGGGTCCAGAGGTCGGTCCTTCCTACATGACAGACCCAGGACCTGTACCAGTTCCCAAGTTTGCAAAGGAGTCGAAGCAGCAGAATTTGTAAATAACCTGAAAGGGTGACATATTCATAAAACATCTCATTATATTTCAATTGCTTGTAAGATACTGGCATATTTTGGCTGTAAGAGCATTCTCAAGGCCAAACATGGTATCCATGTATCACTTGCTTCAGTCTTTCCTAGAGCTGTTTTTTGATTTTAACCCTTCTTCTGCCAGGGGGAGACTGTGGTGAATGTCTGCCAAGCTGCCTCTCTCCTCTCTGGCTAGCCTTGCTGTACTAACATTGGCTGTGTATTATCTCTACTGTTAAGGACACTCCCCTTGGATATAACTGTATATGCACCTATTGTCTTTCATTATTGTACCATGAGTTTCTGCTAATAAAAGCCATGAGTATTGCTTGACCACATCATCTTTGTCTATTTCATCAACTGGCACTTCACATGCCATATGACTTTCTGGATGAGTTTCGTCAAATTCTTGCTACAATCCATGAAGACCACATCTACCACCCGACCCTCATTCATTTCCTTTGTTACCCCTGTCGGACTCTTGCTTTATCCTACCCTCAATTTAGTCTATGTGTCGTCTGAGTGCAGCGTGCTCGTTGAATGAAGTCATAGGAGAAGGTATTCGGTTCAACAATCAGTTTATTACACAGCACAAGAATAAAGCTAAACAGAGCTCAGGTTCAGTCGTCAGTTCATAGGTCACCTGCTCAGTGAGCTATTCCCCAAGACTGACTCCTACTGTCCAGTCTCTTCTGTTTATATAGATCAACATTATGATACTGAACAAAAGTTGGCTTTCTTTGCTAGATTCTTTGCATAAGATTTATCTCAAGCAGTTTCCTGCTCTGCAGTTATCTAGGGTGTAGACCTCCCATCTTAATCCTCAAGGCCAGAACATCCTGTTGTCTTGATCAGAAATCAATTCTTACCCCATATATTTCTAATTATTTCTTTGTACTCATCTGGCCTCTCTTTTGTGTTTGGAGACAGCAAATTCTGCATGTACTATATTCAGCCAACTTTGCTACATACTGTGGCTGTTACTTAATTGCATTCCTATTTCCCTTAAACAGTATAATTGAAGTAAATAGTAAATTGTTACATAGTACTGGATTAATGAATACGTAATGAATACTTCATAGGCATATTTTCTATGATTACTTAACCCCTTGGTTCCAACACCACCCCCCCCTCAAAGAAAACTCAAATCGACTCATGAGGCATGGCCTTCCCTTCACAAAGCCGTGCTGACTGTCCTTGAATAGTCTGTACTTCTCCAAATGCTCATAGATTTTACACCGGTGTATAATTTTCAGGATTCTCCCCATGACCTTTTTTTAAACAAGGCAACTGCATTTGATGGTTTGGACTGGATTTTGGGGGAGGGGTGTGGTGGCTGGCTGCTTGTGGGCAAGGGCTGGGTTTGGGTCTGCGGGGGACTCGGGGAATTCTCTTTTGCTCTTGACTGCAAGAAGTGCTTCATTTAACTTTCTGCCTGCCTTGTGTCTGAATGAAGTGAAGTTTGTGTAATATTGAACTTTATAACATGACAATCAATTGAATTTTGACCTTGGCATGTTTAGCAGAGTGTTCTTAAAGTGACAGTGACCCAGGATCAAATCAGTCACTGTGTAAGGAGTTTGAGTGTTTTTGTCTCCTCCTTCACCAAATGGGAAGGTGAATGGGGATATTTCTGTGGTCAGGGCTTGTTAGGACCTGTTACTGTTCTGTACGTTTAAAGTTCTTGTTATGATTGATTTACTTGGGACCTTGAAGAATAAGTCGTCAGCAGAAACTGGGTTGAATTGAATCAAAGTTTTGCTGTTATTTGAAATGCTTATAAACCCGCAATGCAGAACAGCGTTAAAATCGTAAGACTGAAATGATATTTATTTGTTGATCACCTATGTACAGCCACTAACCAAAGCACTGTCATTCCACACTCACAGGGGCAGGAGACTCAGAGATGTCTGGAGGAACCCACTGGCGTCAAACAGGTGTCCCTCCTGCAGCCCGATGACAATGTGTTTTGAAGTAGAACAATGCTTGAAAATGCATCAAGAAGACCTAAACACTCCAATATCCTTTGAGCTGAGGACCAGCAATCAAATTGAAAATGAACAAAATCACATGATTTCTGAATCCATTGAAATGCAGCATCACAGACAAAATATGCAAACAGTAAGTGTTGCTATCTTTGTTGCTCTATTATACCCACATTTATCCTGTTTGTTTTAAGAAAATACTGACTTGACTTCTATTAAGATTTTGTTTTACTG
This sequence comes from Narcine bancroftii, assembly GCF_036971445.1. Classification (NCBI taxonomy): domain Eukaryota; kingdom Metazoa; phylum Chordata; class Chondrichthyes; order Torpediniformes; family Narcinidae; genus Narcine; species Narcine bancroftii. Next base: position 39,146,506 of record NC_091482.1, read on the forward strand.
CTTTGAAGATGGGTTTAAAATTTAGACCCTGCTGTGGTCTGCCTGAGGCACTGAGTTCAGGTCATGGTCCTCACTTTGCAGCCAAGATAAATGAAGAATTGGATCTTGAGTATTACTTAACTTTTATAACTTCTTCCAAAAATAATCCCAATTCTGTCCCAAAGGGACTTAATTTTTAAGATTTCCACGTAGAACATCAAGTAACTATTTCTTTATTCCATCTAAAACATTTTTATCTGAAAAATTAGAATTTAATCCATTCAACTTCTGTGGAGTAAGATCTTGTACCATTCTATACCTGACATTAATTGTGTCCTGACAAAGTTCTAATAAAGTTTCCTTTTGAATATTTATTTTTAAATCTTTCTCCCATATTTATCTTGACTTCTGACCTCCTGATTTATTCATTCCATTTTGAAAAGTTGTCTACATAACAGAAATAAATTTTTAATATTTATGTCCAATTAAATTTGTTCAGTTAACATCAAATCTGGACCCAAATATTCTCATAACTATGCCTTTAACTGATAATAGAATATTGTATTGTTTTGTATCCCATACCTACATTTCAATTGCTCAAATGTCATTAAAGTTGAACCTTTTATGCAGTGATTTTCAACCTTTTTCTTCCCACTCACCACAATATTGTATATACAGAGACCTTAAAGTAATGGTTCTCAACCTTTTTCTTTCCACTCACATCCCACTTCGCCATAGTGCTCTGTGATTGGTAAGGGATTCTGAAAGTGGTACGTGACTGGGAAGGTTGAGAATCACTGCTCTAGACCTAATAGTTATCAAAATATTTTGCTGGAGAAAAATAGTTGTGGCCCATTTCCTTTGGTGTTATGAAACCGTGCATGTCACGAGTCAATGAGGGGCGATTTAAAACTTTCTTTCCACCCACAAATCATCTGAAGCAATCCCTTACTAATCTCAGAGCACCAATGGCACAAAGGATTACTTAAAGTGGGATGTGAGTGGAAAGAAAGGTTGAGACCTAATGTTTTATTGTTTTAATTCCTTTCTTGAACCAAATAACTGAAATATTTACTTGGAAATTTTTTTGACACAGAATTAAACATGAAAAAGAATCTGTTCAAATAGCTGGTCTTTATCAACCAATGCATAGAATAGAGGAGTTGGGAAATGATGTTGAGACTGTACAAGGCCAAATTTAGAGTACTGTGTGCAGTTCTGGTCACCAAATTATAGGAAGGATATCAACAAAATAGAGAGGGTGCAGAGAAGATTTACGTCAATGTTCCCTGGGTTTCAGCATCTAGATTACAAAGAAAGATTGAGCAAATTAGGTCTTTATTCTTTGAATCGTAGAAAGTTGAGAGGGCATTTGATAGAGGTATTTAAGATGACTAGAAGGATAGATAGAATTGATGTGGATAGGCTTTTTTCCATTACGAGTAGGATAGATTAAAACAAGAGGTCTTGAGTTAAAAGGCAAAAGTTTAGAAGTAACATGAGGGGGAATCTCTTTACTCAAAGAGTGGTGGCTGAGTGGAATGAGCTTCTGGGAGAAATAGTGGTGGCAGGGTCCATTTTGTCATTTAAGGGAATATTGGATTGGTATATGGATGGGAGGGGAATGCAGATAGGTGGGACGAGATGAGAGTATTTAGTTCAGTGTTGACGAGAAGGGCCAAATCACCTGTTTCTGTGCTGTGATTGTTATATGGTAAAAATGTGTGGCAGTAACTTGGAAGTCCAATGTGTATTTGGGAATGGGTCGATGGCCAGACTGAAACAAGTCGTTGTATCCACCTTGAAAGAATTACATATAATTGATGGAACAAATTTGAATTTTTTAAAAAGATTTGGGAACCGTATTTACCAATTGTAGGAATTAAGTTGTAATCACCCAACCTGAACCTTCTGACTCCTAAAATCGAGAAAGTTAGGACGTAAGAATTTATTTGAGAGTTTTGCTCAATTTTTATCCAGATGTTTTCTTTCTTTTTTCTTTTCTATTGGGTAGCTGGGGGAGGGGGTTGTTTTTTAAAAAATATCATTGTGCATTAATGTTGACTTATTTTCAAGGAAGGAATTTATGTTTTTAATGCATGTGAAATTAAATTTAAAAAAAAATTAAAAATAATGTAAATGAAGAATTGTTTCAGGAATTGGGGATTTTCCACTTCTCCCATTAACCCCAGACAGCAGGAATGTGTGAATGAAAAACTGAACTGGCCAGATTGACTGAGGAAACATGGCTAGAATTGCCCAAAAAAGTGCTGCCCCATCATTGATTTAATGCAGGTGCCACTGAGGACTGTTGGGACAGAGATGGTCCATGGACAGCCAATATGGACAGCTTGGGGAACAAAGCCTGCAATGCCATTCGGGATCGATTACATGAGATGCGCACACCCGAAAATGCATATGCCCGGAGACCCCCACACACACACACGACACACACGTACAGGCAGAGACACACCCAGACACCCACACAGACAGACACCCACACACACAGTCAATCGTAGAATCTGCTTTGGTGTTGTTCAGCTGTGAAACTAGTGGCCATTTGGAGAATGCGTCTGCAGCTATTAGGAAAGTCTCACAGTGAAGTCTACATGAATACGATGCCAGGGTTTGGATGGTCATTTCCATAGGTTAGCTTTGGCTTGTGCCATTTTTGGCTGCATTGTCTGACATACTTCACATTCTCTAACTGTTGTTTTAATGTCTCTGTCTATAGAGCACCACCAGACATGCATCCAGGCCAGTGCCTTCATTCGACCCATTCCCGGATGGTTGTGGTGGTCGTTGTGGATCAGCACCTAATTTGTTGACGTTAGTATTTCCTTTAGTTGATTGACTTTTTTTTTCTGTGTTCCAATACCATGTTTGATCTTTCCTGAGTAATTGGTTCAGCGGGATTCATAGGGTAGACATATTAGGGATATGTTTTTGGAAGTGATTAACAAGTGCTAGGAAAGACTGTAATTCCGATTTGTTAGTTGGGTACGGGGCCTTGTGAACGGCTTCTGTTCCTGCTGGATTCATTGTCGATTTTAAACCCAAGATGTGTTACTGAGAGGCGCTTAAACACATATTTGTCCTTTCGTAACCCTGTTGTAGTCTGGTTAAAACCTTTTCAAGGTTTTGTAAGTATCCAGATGGGGACTGATTGTCACATAATCCTTTGAATTTTTCTTCTCCAATTCTATCTGCTGATAGGCTTATGAGAAATCTAGTTTTGTGAATTTTTGACCTCTGTTTAGTTCTTGGAAGAATTCTTCTGCCTTGGGCATTGGGTATTCGGGTACTTTGAGTGATGGATTGATGGTGACTTTGTAATCGTTGCAAATTTGAATCTCCCGTTTACTTTTCGTACGGGTATGATGGGCGCTGCCCATTCACTGTATTATATTGGTTCTAATATGCCTTCATGCTTTTAATCTGTTTAATTCAGACTCAATTTTCCCTTTCATAACAAATAGGACTGTTCTGGCTTTCAAGAATTTTGGTTCTGCATTATCTTTTAATTGCACCTTTGATTTTCCCCAATTCTTGGAAAACCACTGCGTGGTTGTTGAGGATTTGGTCGAGTTCTGGCTGGGAGGTGTCCGTGTGGTTTACATTTAGTATTGAACCGATTTCCAGCCAGTCTCGGGGAATGTATTGTAGACATTTTCTTCTGAAGAGTGCTGGTCCCTGGCTATTTATGATGTAGAGAGACAGTGTTTTTGGTTGGTGTTGCTTGTATTACACTTGGACGGTACATTTTCCAAACACTTTGATTCTGTCTCCTGTAACAAATATTTGATTTATTTGAGTTGTTTTTACCAGAAGTCGTGGAAGCAAGAATTCCTTGATGTGTAACGGCATTAGGGACACCACTACCCCCGAGTCTCACTCCATCTTCAGGGGGTGTCTGTTTATTTTTAGCTATATAAAGATTGCTGTGTCTCCTCTGTTTATTCCTCAGATGTGTAATATGTCAGGAGCTGAAATTTCAGGAGCCTGAGTGCTCCGCCACTCAAGGTCAGCTGTTGGGCTGTTATCATCTTTGTTGTTAGGTTGCCTCTCTCACTCTGCAATTGTTTTGACTTTAGCTGCCTGTTTATTTGCAGGCCACCTGCACTTTAGAAGCAGACATTTAGCTTTGATATGTCCTTCTATTTTGCAATGGTTGCATTTAGAATTTTTGAAGAAACAGTTTTCTGGTCGGTGGTTTTATTTCCCACGACGGAAGCATGGTTGGTGGGAAGACCACCCGTCCAGTGGCGCACCACCAGGAAGCGGCGCCGTTCCCGGGCAACGCGTGTTGCTAACCGCAGGTTTCTCCTGGGAAAGGAAGGGGGGCCCGTACCATCTTGTGTCGGACGACTGGGGTGGCGATTTGGCCCATCTAAAATGGCCTGCTGTAGTGGCTTTAAGGTGATTGGGGAAAGGTTGAGGGGAACATTAGGGGGAATATCTTCACTCAGAAAGGGTGGGAGTATTGAACAAGCTACCATCTGATGTGGTAAACGCAGGTTCACTCTTAAGTTTTTGGAATAAATTGAATAGATGCAAGGATGGGAGAGACCTGGAGGGCTATGGAATGGGTGAAGATCAGTGGGACTAGTGGAATGAGGTTTTTTGGTACAGTCTAGGAGGGTCTAATGGGGTGGTTTTGGTGCTGTCGTATTCTTATGGTTCTAATTAATGCCAAGACAATTTGCCCACTAACTATACATCCACACGGACAGACCCCAGATTGAATCTTTACATTTAAACACACACCACAGTAATTGGCTTAAATGAGCCTATGCCACACAGACACTCCAGTTAACTTGCAAACCACTCCCCCCCACACCCCCCCCCCACACACACACACACACACATTTTGAAGGGTGGAAGAAAACCAATATTGATGTGGGGAGAACATACAAACTCCTTGCAGACAGTCCCAGATTTGAACATGACATGACCATTGTATCAACTGTTGCATAAATATTCTTAAACCAATGCCCAAAGGCACTGGGAAAGCAAACGGCTCCCATTAAACCATTAAATTTCAGAGTTTGAACAGCTGTTCAACAACCAGGAACAAAGAAAACACGAGTTTGCTTTATTAAAGTATTTAGCTGTCCCAGGACAGGCCATTACCAAAAAGTACAGACTTTTACACCAAGAACTCAATTGAAAAAAACTCCCCTGTTTTAGCCCCATGACCTGCTGATACCTGATAAACAGCTGCCATTTTTTCATTGATGCTGTGTTGCTGTTGGCCAGAACTAGGAAGGTTGGAGACAGCCCTTATTTGAATGTCCAGCAACGGATTTCACACGTGAAGGAAGAATAGTGAGATCGGCCAATTAATGCTTCTCCACATTCCAGCTAAGGGCAATCTCCTGTCTCCACAGTTGTGGCAGAATTTCATGGGTTTAAAACAGTGGAGTTTTTCTCCAGTTGTGATATTCAGATTAAGGCTGAAATGAGAAAATGGAACCAGAGAAAGATAGGTGGAGTCTGGGTTTTATTGTTGGCTGTTTTCTTGTTCTTTGAGTTGCTGTGAATGGCGTCTGGTGTTAGTGAGAGCCATTGTATGTTGGTGGCTGTGATAAATTCTTGAACAATGTGGCCAATTGTTATGCAGCCAGAGAAAGATGTTGGTTTAATTTGTTCGGTTTCCTCAACTGGTAACTTTAGGTCTTGGCTTGGGGTGATGGTTTAGGAATGTTTGTAGTCAATCCTGTTTCTGATTTTGGATGTGGAGTACAGGCTGCTAATGGTTTGGGTAGGGGACTGCGCTGGCAGACCCTGACTGAGGGAATTCTCTTTTCTTAGTGTAAGAAGTACTTTGTTTAGTTTCTGCTCATGTAAATCTGTGACTGACTGAAGTGAACTTTGTGTAATGTTGCCCTTTATTACTTGATAATTGAATTTGGATTTTGACATGTTTAGCAGAATTTTCTGAAAGTAACATCAACCCAGATTCAAATCTGTCGCCATGTAAGGAGTTTGAGTGTTTTCTCTTGCCCTTCACAATGTGGGAAGTGAAGATGAATTGGTGTGGTCAGGGCTTATGACCTGTTACTGTTTTGTAAACCCACATTTAAAGGTTTTGTCTGTGTGGATCTACAGTTAAGGGGTGAAAAGTCCCAATGTCAATTCTTCTGTGTTCAAATATAGTAAGTCAACAAATTCTGTAAGGATGCAAATGCTGGAGAAGCTCAGCAGGTCAAGCGGTGAACTTTATATAGTACAGATATTCGACCTGGGGCTCAAGCCTGAAATGTTGCTTGTTGCTTGTGTATCTATCTGAATACTGTCTGGAAAATCCAAACCAGGGTCTCCAATGAGAATTGGGTGGGGAGTTCTGTGCATTACGGTCCTATCAATACAACATTTAAAAATCCTTATTTTGAAAAGAGACAAACATGAGGTGGAGCCAATAGATTCGTCTATGTATTAAATCTTTAACTTTATACCTGCAGTACAATAACAGGCCCTTCCACACCATGAATCTGTGCTGCCCAAATCCTCCATAGAACCTTAAAAAACTACAGCAGGGAAATGAATGGGCCCTTATTCTGTGCTGAACTACTATTCTGCCCTGTGCCACTGACCTGCACCCAGTCCATCGCCCTCCGAACCCCTCCAAAGCATGAACCTGTCCAAATACTAAAATGTTAAAATTGACCCACAGTCACCACGCTACCTGGCAGCTCGCTTCACTCTCTGAAGAAACATTCTCTAATTTTTTCCACCAAAACTTTCCCATTTCACCCTTAACTAAGTTTGTCTCTTAGTGGATAAAGCATACCTACATTTACTGTCTATCTCCCTCATAATTTTAAATACCTCCCTCATTCTTCTACCTTCCAGAGAATAAAGTCCTAACCTGTTTAACCTTTCCATGGAGCTGAGTTCCTGAAGTTTGGGCATCATCCTAGTAAATATTCTTGCACTTTTTCTATCTTACTGATACTGTATATTTTTGAAGTAGTTGGGTGATCGAAACTCCAAATTTGGCCTCACCAATTTCTTGCAAGTTCTGAAACAATACTTTGATTTATGAAGACGAAAATGCCAAAAGCTCTCTTTACAATCCTGTCCACCTGTGATGCCAGTTTCAGGGAGTTATGTAGCTGTATTCCCAGAGCCCTCTGTTCTACCGCTCTCCTCAGTGCCCGACCATTTACCATGTAGGTCCTTTCATGGTTTGTCCTTCCAAAATGCAGCACTTCACACTTGTCCGTGTTAAATTCCATCTGCCCATTTTTCTAGCTGGTCCAGATCCCTCTGCAAGATTTGAAAACCTTCCTCACAGTCCACAGTGTCTCCAATCTTAATGTTATCTGTAAACTTGTTGATCCAATTCATCACATTATCATCCAAATCAATGATCTGGATGATAACTAACAATGGTCCCAGCACGGATCCCTAAGACACACCACTAGTCACAGGCCTCCAGTCTGAGAAGTAATTGTGCACTACCACTCTGGCTTCTCGGGTAGAGCCAATGTCAAACCCAGTTTACTACTGAATCATGAATACTGAGCGTGGAGGATGGGAGGAAACTGGTGCGCCAGAGGAAATCCACGCAGATGCAGGGAGAATGCACCACTGTAGTCAGTGCTGGATTCGACCCCGGGCTGATGGTGCTGGAACTGTTTTGTGATAACTGCTGCCTTTACCCTGTGATGTTTACTGTTTTTTTTTTGTCTATTGGTGCATGGAGGTCCAATATCTGCAGTAAAATATGTGGTGGAATGGAGTAGACTCGAGGTGTGATGCAGGCTTTGTTATTTAAACTGGTTGAGCGCCAGACAGTAAAACCCAGAACAGAAAACAGCCCTGTGCAGGGCATTTGGCTCATGTCCTGCTGACCTGTACAAACCTACTCCACAATCGCACCCTTTCCTTCCTCCAACACCCATTTTTTTTCTTCTTGCATCCATTTCCCTGTGTCAGTCTTTGAAATGCCTGTAATGTTCCAGACTTCCCCATCACTTCTGGTAAGGAATTCCAGGCACTCACTGCTGTGTTTATATATTTAAAAACACATCTCTAAACTTCTCTCCCTTCACTTTCTACAGGCGTCATCTGGTTTTTGCTGCTCCTGTGCTGGGCAAAAGTTGCTGGCTCTGCAGCCCCATCTATGCCTCTTGTTGACGTTGATGTCACCTTATCCTCTCTGGAGGGAAAACACCAACTGCGTTAACTTGCCTGATTTGGGAACGCAGACGCCCAATTCCTTGAAAGTGCTTTCAGAGGTAGATATTCTTAATGCCTTAGCAGTGACCTTGATTAAAGTATTGAGCAGAGTACTTGGGACATGATGGCGAAGCTGTATACGACATTGATGCCAAATTGGGAGTATTGTGTGAATTTTTGATCACCTAACTGCAGAATCGACGTGGATGAAGGAGTGCTGAGATCTGACAGGATGTTGCTGGGACTGGAGGAGTTGAGTTGTACCAGAATGGTGAATCCAGGTGAACGTACAGCCAGTCCTCACTCAACATTGTTGCTATGTTTTTGGAAGGAGCTGCTTCGGTGGAATGATGTTCCCAAGGGCTCAATAATAATAGTTCCTACGGTTTAGTTCTGGTCACAAAAAACATCAACTTCCAGACAATGACCCAACACAATGGAAGTCTGTATCGTGCACGTTCATTTAAACCAAGTTTAATAAAAACAAATAAACATTATTTAATCAGCTGGGGGGTGGGGTGGTGGTGGCTATTGGGGGAGAGGCGCTGTCCTGCATGAAGGGAGAAATGGGAAACACCACCACCTGGTGTCAGTGTGAGCAAACTGCAACACCCACGGTACAGACAATACTTCCACTGCAGATGTTGGCTCCAGTTTGCTCACTCCGACACCAGGTGGCGCTATTATGGGAGGACACTTTAATTTTACCTTTTGATTCGATGTTGGACAGATCAGGAGGAATCAGGGTTAAAAATAAGATAGTTAAATTTGTGAAGAATCTTGTGAATGAAATGAAACTTGTGGACAGTTGGAGGAGAATGTATCCTGATGTTGGAGATTATTCATTTTATATGTTTTTTAATCTCCTCATCTGCAAGAGTTCAAAATATTCAATATCAAGCAAGGATATTGTCTGATCATTCACCATTAGTTATGTCAATTTAATTGGAAGGAGAACAAAATATAGGTTATAGATGGAGGTTTAATGCTGCATTGATAAAAAGGCAAGATTTTTTTGAATTTATAAGACCACATTTAAATTTTTATGATCTTAACGAATATTCTGTAACCAGAAGGTTTGTGGTTTGGGATTCTTTAAAGCTTATTTAGAGGACAAATAATATGTTATACGGTTAAGGTTTAAAAAAAGTATACATGTCAGAAGTTTTTCAATTGGTAAATGAAATAATACAGACGGAAAAAAAATGAAAAATCAAGTAAATGATGAGAAATGAAGAATTTTGGATTACAAAACATTGAAACTTAATACAATAGAAACATAGAGAGTGGAGAATGAATCAAGGCGAACCCAACAAAAATATTGTGTTGGGAGATGGAGCACATAAAGTTTTAGCATGGCAATTAAAGACTGAATAATTATCAAGAACAATTAAAGCTATAAAGGAAGATTCAGGTCATCTTATAAAACACAAGGCATTAATAATGTTTATATGAAATTTTGAGAATTTTTACTAATCGGATGAAAGATGGACATAAAATGGATGAACATCTGTCACAAATTACTTTGCCACAATCAAATATCGAAGAGAAGGCTGAATTAACAAATCGTTTTACAGTTACAGATATATATGATATATTGATGTCTTTACAAAATAATAAGGCTCCAGGGGAGGATGGTTTCTCTCTGAAATTTTGTAAAGAATTTAGAGTTATTAATTCCGATATTTATGGGATTGTTAGATCAAATGGAAGATCTTTGTGATGTACCTGAGTAGTTTAAAACTGTTAATAATAGTTATTCCAAAAAAACGGAAGGATCCTTTACTTTCATCTTCATATAGGCCAATTTCATCAGTGACATCCCAACATTGATCTTAAAGCTTGTTCCAACTCGGCAGTATTAAGTCAGTAACTTGTTAAAATCTCATTGCCATCGGTTAAAATTTTCTTTTGAATGGACAATTCCTTCAGTAGCTTTTTTAACATCCTTCACTGTCCGTGGTCTGAATACATATACAGGATTGTCTCCTCCTGGATTAGGCATTGCAATCATAGGATACATTTCTCCCTTATCTGGACTATAGTTAACCATCTTTCCAGTTTGAGGATGAGGTCTTGCGTTGTCTTGTGGTAGAAGATGTAAAAGGGTTTGATAATTGCGGAACGTTCCTGATGTTTCTTCAGGCAGAGGGTTTGGACGAGGCGACCAATTCGTATCAGTTTTCGTCCAACTTCACAATCACTCTCTTTCGGTGATGGATACAGTTGTTCTGTGCCAGAGATCACACTCCGTGTATTAGCAGTGTACAGTGGAGGGACACTCAGCATTGGTTGTCGTAATTGTTGAGGTCTGTTTGTTCGCGCTGGAAGCCTTCATTATCTTCTTTATATACAAAAGCATTAGTTACGTCGTTTACCTTTTTATTTTCATTATTCGCATGTTCATCTGTGATTTTCTTTTTTTAATTCTCTTTCTTTTCTGTTTCACGCTTCTAAAACCTATAATCTTGCTTCATGATGTCCTAATTTATTTTTATCTTCTCACGCGTTCGGTAGTGATAGCCAGCGTCTCTGACACTTCTCGTCTACCTCACACCAACTTCCCCAAAACCTTGCCAATCTCTGTCAAGGGAGTACTTCAGACATTGCACTGTCCAGAATTTAACATTTTCCTCAATACCTCGCCATTCTGTGGGCCTGAGCCATTTGCCTGCCTTATTTGCCAGCCTCCACCAAGGCATCTCAGTCTTTGCAAGGAGTGCCCATCACGCCTCCAAAACCTCGAAGTGTCTCTGAAAAGCAGGTTCCCGAAAATCTCCCGGCACTCCGCCAAACCCCCGTGTAGAAAATGCACTTTTCGCCTCAGGGATGGCCCGCGGAAGGTCGAACGCAGACAATTCATCAAAGCCTGGCTCGACACCGCAAATCAGACCCTCATCGGGGCTTCTGTCGGCAACTTGTGAAGCACGAACGGGAGTGCCCAGAGCAGAAATGAAAATCTGACGTCAGCGGGGGACTGCGCGGAGGTCCCACCAGCCAAAGGGCTGTGATCCTGGCCATTCTTACCTCCATGGACTTCCATGGGCAACTTGTTAACCACATCTGCGTCCGACGTTTGAGCCGTTCTCCCAAGTATTTTCTCGCAACTCACGAACCAAGTGCTGTCCCTCCTGCTGGAGGTCATCAGCTTTCTTTCTCTCCCTCCCACTCACCCGCCCCCCCCCCCCCCAAGCCCAGGCTCCGACCTGAGCAATTCATGAATCAAGAAGGCACACGTAACGGGAGGCCACCGAAGTGGGATGTGCGCCCTGTACCGCACCAAAGGCGATGTGGCACTGCAACTGCGGTCCACCGACACGCGCAACTCATGAACCAATGGGCTTCGGAAAAGGGGACGGGATCCCGAAGGTCAAAGCGGCTTGGCCAGGCTAATCGACCGAATGAGAACGGACCAAGGAACTGCATTGCACATTTTCTGGCCGTATGAGGCATGTCCAAATGTGCAGCTGCCCACAGTCAACCTTGCTGGCCGCTACAAGCCAGCTATCCCTGTCGTAACTTTTCTGACATCTGTTTAAAAACCAAAAGCAAGAAGGATCGTGAGGCCCCGCTTTCGCGGTCTTTATTCGTACTGAAAATCAAGATCAAGCGAGCATTTGACTTGTGCTCCATGGGAGGTTTCTGTCCTCCCTGAACTCACCTTAGGAAACCTGCATTTGGGTGTTACAAGTGTACCGCCCCAGTCAAACTCCCCACCTGTTCTGCACCTCTCATGTCTCTTCACAGTGCCAGACTAGAGTCAAGCTCAACAGGGTCTTCTTTCCCCACTGATTCTGCCAAGCCTGTTCCCTTAGCTGTGGTTTCGCTAGATGGTAGGTAGGAACAGTAGGAATCTCGTTCATCCATTCATGTGCGTCACTAATTAGATGATGAGGCATTTGGCTCTTTTGAAGACACGCTGCTGAAGAGCTGTGCACTTTTTGTGATTTTACGTTTCACATAGACACAAGTCAATAGGTCCCTACCTACATAGGGAATGGTTGGGGCCAGTTGTTTTTGGCCTGTCGGTCCATAAACATCTGCATCAGACTGATGGTAAGTCGGATGGTGAGGTCGCAGATATATTTTGAAAATGTTAGGAAGTTCTTGATTCCCAGGTAACTCATCAGGGAATTGTTTTCTTTGGCCCAAAGTCCTCTGGATCTGATCAGGAAACCAAAGAACTGAACATTATGGCTGCCTGTGAGCTTTCTTATCTCAGACTCCAGGTGTTGGTATTTGTTTGCCTACTCCTTCCAAGCTTTCTGGATGGTCTTGTGGTTATATCAACAACAACGGCGTAGCCGTTTTTCAATAAGACTAGATTCGTCTTCCATAACGACCCATCGCCTGCATGGAGGTATGGTTCAACGAACGGCGTCCATCCATATTTCTTGGCCTTATCCTTCAACACGTCCACGATCTTATTGTGGCGTTTTATTCTGGCATTCTTAACGCTCAGGCACCGTCCTGAGATGTGTACCAACATTTCACTGGACATCCGACACCTTCTGCAGGCATTGATTGCAGAAGGCCTGCCGTGGCTCCTAGTGCACCTTGTCGGGTACAGCCCACATTTAAGTAGAAGGGCATTGATGACTTGATGCCCCTTCCAGGTCTTATTGTTTTTCACCCATGAGTTGGAGATTGTATCTCCCTGGAATTCACTGATGCCCGAACCCTGGCATGCAAGGCCCGCCCACTTGCTGAATTCCAGCGCCCTCCATTTGGGATATATATTAGGGGATCTCTGTCTCTTTCCCCCTATCGTCCTGACTTCCGTCTCCAGAGGGTCCCCGCTTCTCTCCAATTCATCATCATGGGGAAGTGGCCTACTGCTCCCTTGTTGATAATGCTCGATTTCCCAGAGCAATGAGAGACTTTTCAGTTCTCGATCTTTTCGTCATTGCTTACGCCCGCCATTCTAAACTATGCAGCAATGACCTTGTCGGGAGAGAGGGTGAGACTTAACCTCTTCCTAATCACCGCAGATGGTATTTGCGTTTCCCGTTTTGGAAGAGTGAGTCCACCATCTCTATCCCTGGAATACAGGACCCCATCGGCTGTTTCTGGGGGGAGATGGAGGATTTCTTTCGCTGTTTTCCTGATTAGGCTGTGCAGTTCTTTCAGACAGTTTTGCGAGGCCTCTGTTAACGTTAGATGGAAGAACACTCTACAGGACCCCATCGGCTGTTTCTGGGGGGAGATGGAGGATTTCTTTCGCTGTTTTCCTGATTAGGCTGTGCAGTTCTTTCAGACAGTTTTGCGAGGCCTCTGTTAACATTAGATGGAAGAATGCTCGTGGGATCATGTGGGTCTTTAACAGCTCTATCTTCTGGATCAGCTTGAGCTTGACCAACCGTAACTTCTGGAACCAGCCCCCGAATCTCGTTTTCCAGTTCACCACGGTGACACCGCACCATGGATCCATTCTTGCTCCGAGATACTTTTCTATCTTTCCAGGTGGTATATATCCAATTCCAGAAGTACCGAAGGCCCATTCCTCACGACAGTTGTAGAGGAAGGTCTTCCCCTTATTGGTCATATGGAACCCCTTTGTCTGGTTGACATTCACCTCCAATCCAGTTCCTTTGCAGAATCATTGCAGGTTTCTGATGTTCTTTTCCATCCCTTCATACGAGTCACTGAGGATGGCAATATCATCCGCGAAGGCCAATGCTGAGCAGCAAATGGTCCCTTCGTTGGAGCTCATGTGCACTCCCGTGCCTTCTCTCTCCAGGGTGCAAATCAATGAGTCTATCACGATGTTAAACAGGATGGGCGAAAGAGGGTCTCCTTGCATCATTCCTCTTTCGATCCGAATAGGTTCGGTTTTTTCATCACCAACCTGCATGACCATACTAGTGTCCAAGTATAGATCTTCAATTAGGTCTTTAAACAGTTTAGGTAACCCCATCCTGTCAAGGGCCTTCATAATAAGCCTGTGTCCCACTGAGTCAAATGCCTTCGCAAAATCCACAAACATTACTGCCAGGTCCTTCTGAACTCGTTTTGATCCTTTCATGATGTTCTGGAGGATCACAATGTTGTCATTGCACCCTGGGGTGACTGCCAGAAATCCCTTCTGCCTGGGGTTGATGTCTATATTGTCACTGAGCCACTTTGCCATTATTTTGGTAAACAGCCTCAGTAACATTGGCCCGATTGTTATTGACCGCCAGTTGTCGATGTTTTTCAACTGTTTGCTCAGTTTTGAGGATTAAGACCGTTCTGCTGGTCTTGAGGCACTTGGGGATTGTTTCTGCCTTGATCCAGAGGTAAAAGAGTTTTGTCAGAATGCTCTCATTGTCGCACGTGATAAGCTGGAGATCTTTCTTGCACATCCAATCCGGTCCTGGAGCACTGTCCTCTTTAATCCCAT
>NC_091482.1:39846153-39943653 GCF_036971445.1 Narcine bancroftii
ATTCATGAGTTGCCTAGCACTAATGGTTAACTAATGGCTGTACGTCGGTAAGCTGGGATTACTAGTTGCACCATGACGGTTTGACTCACGAATTGACAGGCTGTCAGGTTCACGAGTTGGCCCACGTCTGCTTGGTTCATGAATTGCCCCACGCCAACTTGTTTCACGAGTTGCCCGGCCATTCTGGCTATGTTCTTGCCGTTCGTAGGTCAGCTTGGTTTACGAGTAGCCCTACGAAAGTTTCATTCACGAATTCCCTGGCCGTCTGGTTCACGAGGTGCCCACGTCTGCTTGGTTCACGAATTTCCCCACGTCAACTTGGTTCACGAGTTGCCCGGCCATTCTGGCTATCTTCTTGCCTTTCATAGGTCAGCTTGGTTTACGAGTTGCCCCATGACAGCTTCATTCATGAGTTGCCTAGCACTAATGGTTAAATAATGGCCATACGTCGGTGAGCTTGGATTACTAGTTGCACCATGACAGCTTGACTCACGAATCGACAGGCTGTCAGGTTCATGAGTTGGCCCACGTCTGCTTGTTTCACGAATTGCCTCACGCCAACTTGGTTCACAAGTTTCCCGGCCATTCTGGCTATCTTCTTGCCGTTCGTAGGTCAGCTTGGTTCACGAGTTGCCCCACGACAGCTTGATTCACGAGTTGCCTTGCCATCTGGTCACGAGTTGCCCGACGTCTGCTTGGTTCACAAATTGCTCTACGTTAACTTGGTTCACAAGTTGCCCGGCCCTTCTGCTTAACTAATTCACGTTCGTCGGTCAGCTTGGTTTACTAGTTGCCCCACGACAGATTGATTCACGAGTTTCCCGGATCTTCTGGTTATCTAATTGCCGCTCGTCAGTCAGCTTGGTTCACTAGTTGCCCAACGTCTGCTTGATTCCTAAGTTGCCAGGCTGTCAGGTTCACGAGTTGTCTGACATCTGCCTGGTTCACGAATTTCCCCACGTCAACTTGATTCACGAGTTGCACGGCCCTTCTGGCTATCTTCTTGCCGTTCGTAGCTCAGCTTGGTTTACGAGTTCCACAACGACACCTTGATTCACGAGTTGCCTTGCTGTCTGGTCATGAGTTGCCCGACGTCTGCTTGGTTCACAAATTGCTCTACGTCAACTTGGTTTACAAGTTGCCCGGCCCTTCTGGTTATCTTCTTGCCGTTCGTAGGTCAGCATGGTTTACTAGTTGCCCCACGACAGATTGATTCACGAGCTCAGGGCCCTTCTGGCTATGTTCTTGCCGTTCGTAGGTCAGCTTGGTTTACGAGTAGCCGTACAACAGCTTCATTCACGAGTTGCCTGGTCATCTGGTTCACGAGTTGCTCACGTCTGCTTGGTTCATGAATTTCCCCATGTCAACCTGGTTCATGAGTTACCCTTCCATTCTGCTTAACTAATTGTCATTCTTAGGTCAGCTTGGTTTACTAGTTGCCCCACGACAGATTGATTCACGAGTTGCCAGGCCGTCTGGTTCACGAATTGCCCCACGTCCACTTGGTTCACGAGTTGCCCGGCCCTTCTGCTGAACTAATTGTCGTTCGTAGTTCATCTTGATTCACGAGTTACCTGGCACTTCTGGTTATTAATGGCTGTTTGTAGGTCAGCTTGGTTTACGAGTTGCCCCACGAAAGGTTGATTCACGAGTTGCCTGGCCGTCTGGTTCACGAATTGCCCCACGTCTACTTGGTTCACGAGTTGCCCGGCCTTTCTCGCTATCTTCTTGCCGTTCGTAGGTCAGCTTGGTTTACGAGTACCCCACGACAGCTTCATTCACGAGTTGCCTGGCCGTCTGGTTCACGAGTTTCCCTGACATCTGCTTGGTTCTGGAATTGCCCCACGTCAACTTGGTTCACGAGTTGCCCGGCCCTTCTGCTTAACTAATTGCCGTTCGTAGGTCAGCTTGGTTTCTGAGTAGCCCCACGACAGCTTCATTCACTAGTTGCCTGGCCATCTGGTTCACGAGTTTTCCTGATGTCTGCTTGGTTCACGATGTCAACTTTGTTCACGAGTTGCCCGGCCCTTCTACTTAACTAATTCACGTTCGTCGGTCAGCTTGGTTTACTAGTTTCCCCACGACAGCTTCATTCACGAGTTGCCTGGCACTTCTTGTTAACTAAAGGCTGTTCGTAGGTCAGCTTGGATTACGAGTTGCCCGAGTAAAGCTTGATTCACGAGTTGCCCCACGTCTGCTTGGTTCACGAATTGCCCCACGTCAACTTGGTTCATGAGTTGCCGGCCCTTCTGGCTATCTCCTTGCCGTTCGTAGGTCAACTTGGTTTATGAGTAGCCCCACGACAGATTGATTCATGAGTTGTCTGTCCGTCTGGTTCACGAGTTGCCCGACGTCTGCTTGGTTCATGAATTGCCCCACGCCAACTTGGTTCACGAGTTGCCCGGCCATTCTGGCTATCTTCTTGCCGTTCGTAGGTCAGCTTGGTTTACGAGTTTCCCCACGACAGCTTGATTTACGAGTTGCCTTGCCGTCTGGTCACGAGTTGCCCGACGTCTGTTTGGTTCACAAATTGCTCTACGTCAACTTGGTTCACAAGTTGCCCGGCCCTTCGGGTTAACTAATTGCCGTTCGTAGGTTATTTCATCAATTACCGTGTAATGTTGCTTATTCTAATTTACGAGTAGAAACATGAATGCTTTGAAATAATGTTAATGTGCACATCTAATAACAGGGGTTAAGGCCACATGGGAGGTTTGTAAGTTTGACACCTGAACTCGAAAGTTGAGCTGCCTCCATTCCACCTTGATCACCTTTTAATGGGAGCCTGATGAAGAACCAACAGCCAATTTGCTTCCAGATGGTGGGGGGGTGGGGGGGATATTGGAAACTGAAGCAAAAAGCCAAGCAGTTCTGCTGTCATTGTGTGTATATTTTCATTTTGGGTTTCCTCATGTTGCCTGTATCCATGTTTAATGGGGGTCTGGTGATGAAGGATATTGTGGCAGAATTTTGGATTACCTCCAGGATTATCATAGCAGAGCAAGGAAAGTCAGCAAATGATTAATGGAATCATCAGGTGCAGAGACGATAACACCATAGATGGGGGCGGGTTCAGGAACAGGTGAAGGGAGGTGGGAGGAAAGTGTGATTTGAAGCTCATTTGGGGGTAAGATTAGTTTGCAAGGTTGCAGAGATTGATTTATTTCAAAGAAGTATTCGAACTCTAGAACCTTACAATATTACATAACAGGAACAGGCCCCTTTGGCCCTTCTCGTCTGTTCTGAACACTTTTCTGCCTAGCCCCACTGACGTGCACCCAGTCCATAGCCCTCCATACCTTTCCCATTGTTGTACTGGTCCAAATTCTTTTCAAATTTAAAATTGAGCCCACTGTCACCACTTTAGCTGACAGCTTGTTCCACACTCACACCATTCTCTGTGTGAAGAAGTTCTCCCTCATGTTCACCCTAAATGTATCCTCGTCACCCTTACCCATGTCCTCTGGTTTGTATTTCACCTGCTCTCAGTGGAACAAGCCTACCTATATTTACTCTGTCTATCCTCTACATCATTTTAAATATCTCTCTCAAGTCTTCCCTCATTCTACACTCCAGGGAATAAAATCATAACCAGTTTAACCTTTTCCTGCAACTCTGCTCCTGAAGTCCAGGCAACATCCATGTCAATCTCTGCACAATTGCCATCCTTCCTGCAGTTAGGCGACCAAATCTGCACACAATAATCGGAATTTGGTCTCACCAATGTCTCTTGTACTTTCTACTTTGATTTATCAATGTCAATGTTGCAAAGGCTCTCTTTTCAACCCTGTCCACATGTGACACGACTTTCAGAGAATTAGGTATCTGTATTCCGAGATCCCTCTGTTCTATCGTACTCCTCGGTGCCTACTGTTTACCCTGTATGTCCTTGCTTGACTTCTCCTTCCAAAATGCAACACCTCACTCTCATCTGCATTAAATTCTATCTTCCATTTTTCAGCCCATTTTCCGAGCTGGTCCAGATCCCTCTGAAGCTTTGAATACCTTCTTCGCTGTCCACAACACCTCCTATCTTAGTGTCATCTGCAAACTTGCTGACCCAATTTACCACATTATCATCCAGATAGCCTTCCTGGTTTCTTGCTTGAGGTTTTTTCTTGCATTTTCTATCCTCTTCAAGCACCTCATTTGCTCTCTGATGTCTGTACCTTGCTGCACAGCTCTCTTCATCCAAACCAGATTCCTAAGCCTGCTAATCTTGCCTTTCATCTTGACAGGAACATGCAGTGTCTCTTCCCTCCAAATGTCACCTTTATAGGTCTTCCACTGACCTCGCACATACTTTTCCCAGACCACACCAACTCGATCATTTCCTCAATATTGGCCTTTCTCCAATTTAGAATCTAAACCCGAGACCCAGACCTATCCTTCTCCATCATTAATGAAACTAATGGCATCATGATCACAGAAGTTGATGTTTAAGGAATTGGAATATGCATCAGAAAGACAAATCAGTAGTTCCCGTTTGGCTTTATTGATGTGGAGAGCAATTCTGCTCATGCAGTCAGTGAAAAGGCGGACCATTTATTGCAGTAAATGGCTTGGGATTGATGGTCATGGAGAAAAGTTGTGGGCCATTAAGTGCTCAAGTGGGAATAGGAGTTGACATCGGGTTGGATTGCTGAGGGAGAACACATATTTGCCAATGAAGGATGACGGATTGGGGAGAGGGGACACCCGGAGTAAAGGTAGATGGGCAGAAAAACAATAATGCAGAATAACCTTCTGCAGTCAAATCTGTGTCCATTAGTGGTGAAAAGCCAAATGAATACTTCAGCATTATTTTTACCAATGGTGATGTGAATCTAAGCTTCAAATACTCCATGTATGCCAGCTATCGTAACATTTTTAAACATTTTCTTGTGATCCTGATGGTTTGCAAGGGGATTTCAGGGCCAGCCAAGAGATGTAGATGAGATAAAGATGATGAGCTCAACAGCATCAGAAAATACACAAACATCAGGCATATTAAAAACGTAGAAGCATTAATGAGTAAAGATCAATAAAATGTTTGATCTGGTTGTTTGAGAAAATCCCAATATCCTGTGGTTATTGGGTCCTTGAAAATGTTCGCCTCCTCTCCCCAAAGCAGGCCAGAGAGTTGTTGGTATTTATGATAATTTTAGAGAATCGTCTTGACAGGCTGTTATCTCCTTGACACCAAGACAATATCGAAATTAACCAAGGCCTCGGCGAATCTAAGATCTACAGAAAGAAATCTCAGTTTTATTGTGGATGAGTCATTGTGTCATTATGAAATCACAGGTCCTTCATGAAGAAATTTCTGAACATGAAGATGCTCTTGAAAAGTTACAGGAAGCAGCAAAGTGCCTGCTGTCCTTGAGCAATGACGTTGTTCCAAATGTACTTCAGCTTCGAAAGACCACAGGTACCATTTCAACATTTGCTGCTTAGTTCAAAAGGTGGTTCTCTAATTACAACAGATAAAAGTGATACTTCCTGCTGGCAAATTAGACATTTTCAATATATGCAAATTACCAATTGGGATCCACCAACCTCTTTGAACCATTCTAAAATATTTCTTGCAATTGATTGGATTTCGAATGTTGAATCATCTTTACCAAGCACGTCCTAAATAGCATATCATTTCATAAACTGCTCTGAAAACTCTAAAATAAATGGAATGATCATTGACTAAAGAACTGTGTACATTCAAATAAATGTTTGAATAAAATACAGTATTTAAGAAAGTTCAATAGAACTTTCTCCACTGAATTGTTGTGAGTAGTTCAGACTCGTATGCCAGAATCTCAATAGTATTGCAAAATGTGTATTTATTGAATGAAATGTTTGCTCGAGTGGTGCATCCCACTTCACCTGCTCCTCCCGATGAGTAAAAGGCCTTGAAGTCAACATGTTTTCAACAAAGAGTTGCACGACTGTCCTTCTCTTTCTCTCCAACTCCTTTTGCAAATGTCCCTTCCTTTTCACTGTTCCTCATTTCACTCATCTGCTATTTCACGTTGATTCCCTCCAAACTTTTTTCATTCCTTGACCACCCTTTTTCTCCTACTTTTCCCTCGTCATCTTCTGTTCTGCGTTGCTTTAAATATTACTAAACCCACAGTTCGCCTTTCTCCAAAACAAAAAATGTGTTTGTTTTGATGAAAACACTGGAACCTTGTGGTAAATCTTTGAAGACACTTTTAAATGTATGTGTTACTGAACCTTGTGTTCCTTTTAGCTACCATTGAACAGAGATTTCAGCGTTTGCATCAGGGAGCATCAGAGGAGAAGAGGAAGTTGGAACAGAAAAATGTCCAAGAGGAAGACCTCAAAGGTTTACTTTTACCTGGCACTTATAATGTTGATTGCAAGATAAATATTGACCGGGACAATTACAGTCCGAATACAGGCCATCTCGGCCCCTCTAGTCTGCACCTATTTCAGTGAGCTCCTCTAGTCCCACTTTCCCACTCCCTGACCAGTCCCTTGACATCCATGCACCTATCCAACTTGTTCTCCAATGACACGAGAAGTTACATCCCAGACTCTGGCACCAGGGAGACAAACTACCATCCTGTTTCTTTAATGGTATCCACAGAATCCCCTATCTGTCCTCCTGACCATTGAATCCCCTATAACTATCACCCTCCTCTTTCTTTCCCTACCCTTTTGGGCAACGGAGGCTGACCTTGTGCCAGAGATACAGCCACTGATTCCTTCCCCAGCCTGAATGCCCCCACAACGATACTCAAGGAGGAGTACCAATTGTTGAGGGCTTCAGTCGCAGGGGCCCCCTCCTGTATCTGTCTCTTCCCTTTTCCCTCTCCTAACTGTAACCCACTGATCCTCCTCCTGTGGCCCTGCTAAGACCACCTGGCTATAGCTCCTATCTATGACGGCCTC
Source organism: Narcine bancroftii (assembly GCF_036971445.1). Classification (NCBI taxonomy): domain Eukaryota; kingdom Metazoa; phylum Chordata; class Chondrichthyes; order Torpediniformes; family Narcinidae; genus Narcine; species Narcine bancroftii. Next base: position 39,853,045 of record NC_091482.1, read on the forward strand.
ACTCTCCCTGACCAGAGCGAGTTCCTTAACACAATCCCTGAGATGCTACAGCTCAGTACACCTAGTGTAATCGTGGATGTCTGGGAGGCTATAAGACTCCAGGACCCCCCCACATCTGACACTGAGCAGAGAAAACTGCTCTCACACTCATCCCTTCTCTCTTCCCCTCACCTTAGAAAGAGAAAATAACAAAAAGATAATATGTGGCAAATATACAGTCTTACCTTAATCCAGAGATGCTCGACCCCAGTCTCTTCTCGACCTCAGCCTCTCGAGCCAAAGCCTCGAAGCCCCATTCGTTCACCAGGCCACTCCCTCACTGGATCACTCCTTGCTAGCCGCTCCTTTGCCTTACCCTCCCTTTATTGGCCCTTGACCAATTTAACCCGTCACTCTCACCTCGCTCCTCCTCCGATTACTGCCCGAACTCTGGTTGCCGCCTCCTCCGACTTGCTGCTCGAACTGACTAGGCCCAAGGCCTGGTAAAGAACAGAATTTATTGTATGATAGAATCTTGTATGTTCTTTAACAAACCAGATAGGATGTGGTTTAAGATCTCATCCAAAGCAATTGCAACCACTCATGCAATTTTATTTCACTACTTCCCCATTGTGCCATTTAGAAATGCACAGAATCATGTGAATGGTGTTTCACTTCACCATCTGAAACAAGCAAATGGGTTATTACTATTAAAGCTTTCCCTTGCATGTTAGAAGTTTGAAAAAGATAAAAGCTGCTACATAGTTTTATGAATCCACAAGTGTATAAAAAGTAGGTTGTGGCAAATCAACAGCAATTATCCATGCTTGCTGCATCCAGGCATAATCGAAGATTGGAGCATGACTGCAACACCATGTCAACTGTGGCGAATTAACTACCAATCCAGGCTGAGCTTTAGTAAAGCCCCTGTAACCTTGACTCCCTGTTCCACTCTATGCTGAATCGAATAAAGTGACATTAAGTTATGTTAAATAACATATTAGGGGTCTCCTAAGTAATCAATATTGACCCCTGGTGGGGGTGGGGTGGGGAGTGGGTGGGTCAATGGGAAGATCCAAGGGGTTGAAAAATCATAGGGGGTCGAAAAGGCGTCGATAAACTTTGAGGTGTGGATTCAACTTTTTGGGTTTGAAAGATTCTGCTCCTGCCTGGGCGCTCGACGTCCCATCACCTGCTGGCTCACCCTCCTTCCCGGCCACTGGGCTTAAGCCAACTCAGCTTAATGGCTCATTGGCCACTGCATATCAAGTTTGACTCTTTAACAAAATGCTTCATCTGTAATATCAAGCACTTGTGTTGGTCTTGTAATGTCCCCACGGGGTACTGTATCTGTGCTGAGCATTTGTGCTTTCTATTGGCTGGCCCATGGCCAGTTCTGTCTCCCTGTTGGTTATTTTGATCATGTGACGATGAATGGTGGACAGATGGCTGGTGATGAGGGGAAGGGGGAAACAGAGAAATCTGTTTGTGACAAATTGGCCCATCAATTCAATGCTTGCTATCAAAATACCCCAGCTATATTGCCCCACTAGCCCCATAACCCTTTCCTTTCAAAGCACCCTGTGGCTGTACCCCTCAACAAGTATTCTGTTTTAGATCATGTAGAAAGTGGGGGGAGTGTGATAACGACCTGCCAGGGACAAGTCGAGGTGGCCATTTCTCCGGCACAGTGGTTGGCACCCCTGGCTCAGAAGGGAGGAGTGGGAAGAGGAAGAGAGCAATGGTGATTGGGGACTTGTTGGTTAGACAAGTGGATAGGAAGTTCTGTAAATAAGATAGAGGCTCCCAGATGGAATGTTATCTCCCAGGTGCCAGGGTCAGGGACGATTCAGATCAAGATCACAGCATTCTGGAAGGGAGGGCAAGCAACTGGATGTCGTGGAACAATGACATCGATAAGAGTAGGGATGAGGTCCACAGGAGGGAACAGAGGTAAACATTCCTTTCTCCAGACATCTAAAATCCAGAAAGCTCCAAAATCCAGCATTTTTTTTCCTGGTGCTTGTACTGTGGAGAGAGAAAGATAGAGATAGATGATAGAGTGACTTGTGTGGGAAGGGGGAGAGAGAGATGGCAGCGTGACTTGGGCGGGTGGGGGGAGAGAGATGTCAGCGTGACTCTGGCGGGCGAGCTGGGAGAGAGACGGCAGCTCAATGGGTGGGTGACAAGAGAAAGACGGCAGCACGACTTGGATGGGTGGGGGAGATGGCAGCGTGACTCGGGTGGATTGGAGAATGGTAAATGTAGTCCCCTTGTTTAAAAAAGGTAGTAGGGAGAATCCTGGGAATTTTAGACCGGTGAGTCTTATGTTATTGGTGTGTGAACTAATGAAAGGGATTCTTAAGGATGGGATCAATGAACATCTAGAGAAATATAGTCTACACAAGGATAGTCATCATGTCTTTGTGAAGGCAAGCTTGGTCTCATAAATCTAACTGAGTCTTTTGAGGAGGTCACAAAAGAAATTAATGAGGGTAGGGTGCTAGATGTGGTGGACGTGGATTTTAGCAAGGATTTTAGAAGGTCGGCCACGAGAGATACCTGCAGAAAGTCATGAGTCATGGGATGAGTGGAAAATTACCTGCATGAAATAAAAGCTGAAATGTGGGAAGACCAGACAGTAATAGTGGAAGGAAAGGATTCTGCCTGGAGGTTGGGGACTGGTGGAGGGGCCGCAGGGATCTGTTCTGGGAACCCCTGTTCTTTGTGATTTTCATAAATGACCTGCACGAAGAGGCGGATGGATAGATCAGTAAGTTTTCGGATGAGACGGAGGTTGGATTGGAGGAGTTATGGATGGAGATGAAGGCTGTTGAAGGTTACAAAATGATAAAGATGGGATGCAGAGTTAGGCAGAAAAGTGGCAGATGGATTTCAATCCAGATAAGTGAGAGTTGATGCATTTTAGAAGGACAAACCAGAAGGCTTAGTCCAGAGTTAATGGTCGGTTACTTAAGAGTGTGGATGAACAGAGGAACCTTGGGTTGCAAATCTACACATCTCTCAAGGTTGCCCCACAGTTTGATAGGAGAGTTAAGAAGGCCTATGGTGTGCTGAGATTCCTTAATAAGGGGTTTGAATTCAGGAGTAGAGAGGTCATGTTGCAACTCTACAAATCTTTGGCATGACTCACTTAGTGTATTAGGTTCAGTTCTGGTCACCACATTATAGGAAGGATGTGGAAGCAATGGAGAGGGGGCAGAGGAGATTGACCAGGATGCTGCCTGGATTGGGAAACAAGTCTTATGAGGCAAGATTCGCAGAGCTGGGACTTTTCTCTTTGGAATGTAGGATTAGAGGAGACTTGATAGAGGTCTAGAAGATTATGAGAGGCACAGATCGGGTGGACAGCCAGCAAACATCAGAGATTATATGTACAAAGTTAAGGGAGGGGAGTTTATGTTACATATCGGGGTGGTTTTTTTTACACAGAGAGTTGTGGGTTTCCTGAAACAACTTGCCGGAGATGGTGGTGGAAGCTGAAACATTGGGAACATTTAAATAGAGGGTGATGTGGTAGGAAGGGTTTTGTACTTTGTTTTAGGAAGGAATGTTTGGGTCTGCACAACATCAAGGGCTGTAGGGCCCTGAACTATGCTGTAGTGTTCTACAGTCTATGTATGTTCTAACTCACCCCAATCGCAAACCTGCCACCAACATCAGGGTAATATACAGCAATCTAATCCCCTTCCATCCAGCATAGGCATGTCTTTGAAGATGAGAAGGACTGGAGAATGGGAACGAATGTGGATCACTGAGAGAGTGGCACACTACTGGTTGTGCCATTATGTCACCCGATAGGACCCCATCTCCCCTAGTAACCGTAGTTTGGAAATACAAGACTGTTGTTCCCATTCATCAAAGGAAGAACATTTGACTCACGGACTGAAGTGTTTTGACCATGATTCCAAGTTGCTGTTCTGGAAATTGAAATGAGATCGAATAGTGTAGCTTTCACCATCACCATTATACTGTGGAATATCTCCCCTAACTGAATCACAGAATAGACACAGCAGAGAAGAAGGCCATTTGGCCCATTGTACCATGCCTGCTCTGTACATGGATGGCCATTAATTCTACACTTTGACCATGTAAATATATCCCTCATTATCCCTCAAATTTGATCCTGAAAGTCGGTTCACAGGCGTGAATTCAAACTTTGAATCTCAGAGTAAAAACATCTTTCCCTTTGATCATTTTTTAACACTTATCCCCTTTGTGACTCAGAACTTACTGATCCCTCCGCCAGCACGAACAGGCTCTCATCCATTTTGGCAAAATCTGCACTATTTGATGCAAATTTAGACATTGTTGCGTCTACTTCCAAATCTCGATTTTTTTTAAATTAATGAGTCCAACACTGATTCGTCAAGGAATATAGTATTTCCCATCCTTTCATCCATAAAACCACTATCTGAAGCCACCTCTCAAGCATGCATGTCAACAGTCGTCCAAAGATATTATTTGCAATTTTATATACTTCCCTCAGCAAAAACAATTCAATCCAAACCTCTTCAATCTAGGCAACTTCCTGGTGACCTCTTCTGAACCCTCAACAATGCTTTGACATCCTTCCTGAAATTCAGAGACCAGAACACTATGTAATATTCCAAATGGGGCTGACCCAAAAGTTTAGACAGCTGCAATTTGACTCACCAATTTTTACATTCAGTGCCCCAAATTACGACATCCAGCAGGCTGGATGTTTCTTTACCATCCTCTCCACTGTCTTGTCTCTTTCAGGGAGCTATGAGCATTCAACTCAAAATCCTTCTCTCCATCAATGCTATACTTTCCTCTTGCATTTAACCCCCCCCAAAATCCAGCACCTCATTCGGGGGAGGGGGAGGGGTGGGGGCGGTGGAGGGTGCAGGAGAGGGTGGGGTGAAGGAGAGGGCGAGGAGAGGGAGGGAGAGTTCTCGAGGAAGGGGGAGGGATATAGGAAGAGGGAATTAAAGGATTTCTATTGTCTCAGATTCTCTATCAAAAAGTGCAAATCATTTTGTGCTAAAGACTTAGCGTGATCTTGTTTAAAATTACGTTCATCTCTTCCCTTGAATGACTTTTGTTTACGCTGCTTGTAGATTCGTAAAGTGCAGAAGGGAGGACAACAACTTGTGCTGGAAGTCAAGTTGGTAGCAGGACCAACAGTCAATAAGGCAGCGACACTTGGAAATACAATCAACATGTTCAGATATTTCTACATCCAGTCCTGGAGGATCTCAACAAAGTTCAAGCAAGATTTGTGCCAACATCTAAAAATTAGACAACTCCAAGAAAAATATAGTGAACAGCTCCAACCTTTGAACACGTCATTCATCACCCTCAGGAAACCCTTCAACTCTGCATCAAGGAAACAACTATGAGCCGCCCCTTCTAGTGTTAGATGAACTGAAAAGTGCATATGGATCCTGAGACTCTTCAACAAAGGCATGTTGGCCACACTCATGGTCAGCAACAGTATGTGGGAGCCTTTTTACGTGAAGTGAAGAGTAAACAAGGATCTGTTTCAGGTCACTTGCCTGAGTGCCACTGGTACCATGTAACCCAGTCGCATGGTCGAGTGGTCGGCGATTAAACCTGCTCCCCCACTAGGCTTGCCTGGTGAGGAGGGTGGCTAGATACCCTGCAGAATGAAAAACAAGATGTGTCAAAGGGAGGACAAACTATGGACAGGAAGGTCTGGCAAACCATCATCTGAGAGGGAACAGCAACCTTTGAAGCCAGCAGATGTGCAGAAATAGAAGAAGATGGGAGGAGAGGCCGTACCAACCCAAGCCTGATCTGCCATCTGGAACGAACTGTCCTGAATGCAGAAGAATTTTCAAAGGCAAGATTGGACTCAGAAGCCACTTGATAGCAACGAGGATGAAAGATTTCTGACAGACAGCCCAGAATTCAAACTCATGTGCAGTCCTGACCACTGGCCGTGTAAAGGCATTGCCCTAACACTATGTCAACCATGACACCCTGTCAGCTCAGAGAAGCCGGCTGGAATCTCGAGCGACTGGAGGAATCAATTGGTCAGGCAGCGATGGGGAGGGGTCGGGGATCAGCGGCGGCAGTGGGGAGGACTCAGAGATCAGCGACGGCTCCTCCCACAGTCCCCACACACAACCCCCAACACACAAATGCCCCACACACACATACACACTCTTTTTTTGAAAATTTTATTTGATATTTTCAAATTATATAAAGAAAATCAAATACATATAAAGTAACTATAAAATACAACCCCTCCCCCTTACTAATACAAAAAAAGAAAAAACCCTCCCTCAAAACCTTACAAAAAATGTATCAAATACTCCCTGATTGGTGTGCCAACCATACAATTATTTAATTTCTATAGTCCTGTGTTCCAAATATAAACCTCACATATCAATAAAAAAAGAGCAATTATTTCTCACATTATATGTTAATTATTCTAAATATACACAAGACTGCAATTCATTATGCCATTTTCGCAAGTTTAGTTGGACATCATTCTTCCATGTGACAGCTATACATATCTCGCTACTGCTACTGCTAACCCTAATCTTAAAAAAGCCAAATATGGTTTAGCCATTTCTGAATCAACAAATGGAACAATAACATAACCCAACAAACACATGTTTGGATCCAATCGAATATCCATTTTTAACAAATCCCTCAAACATTTTATAATTTCCACCCAAAAATGCTTAATTTCCTTACATGACCAAACTCAATGTACAAAAGTACCTTTCCGCTCTTTACATCTAAAACATAAATCTGTTAAACTGAATCCATATCTATTCAGTTTCTCAGGGGTTAAATATAATTGATGCAAAAAATTACATTTGACCACACTATAATTAACTTTGTTACACTGTCAACACATATTTTTGACAATTCCTCCCATGTCAAAACAATATTTAACTCTTTTCCCATTTCTCTTTAACTTTATAAATATCTACTTTTTCCATTTTCTCCTGCAACAACCTATGCATATCAGAAATAGAGCCTTTTTCACCTTTATCTGCACTTTCTCCCAATTCATAATAATGTTGTTTAGACCGTAAAATTATTTTCTCATATTTATATGTTTGTAAATTATTATCACGTAATTTCACTTTAGATAAAATTATCTGTACAATTGTTTCGTAATTTTTTTTTCTCCAAGCCTTCAATTTCCTTTTCCAAATTTAAATCTTTCATCATCTCAAAGAGTCTTCGCCATTTTAATTCTTTGAACAATTCTTGAAGATTTGTCCAACAAAGGATCCAAACAACAGTGAAAATTTCCTCTGACCAATACATTCCATTTGACTGATGCAAATTTAAAAATGTCTCTGAAATAAATGTCTGATCATCTTCATTTGGTGCATAAACATCCATTAAAGTCCAACTTTCAGAAAAAATCTGCCAGTTAACAATCAGCCCTCTTCCAGCATCAGCAATAAAGAATCCACAGGCACAGGTATTTTTGATGAACTCATATCCCTACCCCTCTAGCTTGAGAGTTCAATAAAGATGAAATTACATGTCCGACCCAATCTCTTTTCAATTTCATATGTTCTCTTTCTATCAGTTTATTGCAAAACTACAATATTTAGCTTCTTCATAGAATCGATAACACATTTCCACCCTTAACAATTCAAAGTTGCAAAATGTAAACTATTCATTACAACTGACATAATGACACCTAATCTTTCATAATTAACTTTAAAAACCCTTAACCAACAATAAAAAATAACTGAAAAACACTTACCCCCGAAAAAAACTGCAACACACATACACACTCCAGACACACCCCCAACACATCCCCCCACAATCACACATCACTCACACCCTGCAAACACCTCCCCCACACACATGCCCCAAACATACACAACTCCCAAACACACACTCCACACATACAAGCCCCGACACACACCCCCACAATGACACACCCTCTCACCACACGCAAAGCACCCCACACACAAGCCCCCCACACACTCAAACCATACACACACACCGACCCCCACTCACACAAACCCGACACACACACAAATAACCCCACACACACAAATCCCCCACACACAAATCCACACACACAAACACCCACACACACACAAGTCCCCCCACACACAATCCCCACACACCTCACACATCCCTCACACACACACCAAACACACACACACCACAAACACACACACCCCTCCCACACACACACCCCACACACCCACCCCCATACACATCCCACAAAGCCTCCCCACACACACACACACACACACACACACACACACACACACACACACACACACACACACACACACACACACACACACACTCCAATAGAAACTATTTCCACTCTTTCCCCTTAATCTCGACTCCGAACCGGATTCTCAAATTAAAAGTGGACTTTGTTCCTGGACGAATATAATACGGGTCTGGAAGTCGGGTTTTAGAACGAAAGGTTCTGAAAACCGTTCAGGAAAGGTCCCCCCAACTATTTCAGGCCAAATTGGAAGATGTGCTTTTATATCAGGGACATGTTCTATCAGTGAGATCATTTTGTTGAGTTCCTTCCATTTGATGTCGATATTGTGCTTTATACAAATGTTCTGTATATATTTGTTCACTTATGGAAAATGTAAAGAAGGAAATTCCCCCACGCACACACACCCACTCCCATACCCTCCCCCATACACACACACACAAACTCACTCCCACACCCTCCCACACACCCTCCCTCACACCCCTTCTTACACACGCCCACACACATACACCCTCAAGCACCCACGTACATATACCCCACACACAACCACCACACAATCCCACCCACACACCTCACACACATCCCCTCACACATTCCCTCCAATTCCCCACATGCAGCCCCCAAACACACCCCCAATCCAACACAACTCCACACACACACACCCCAACACCCACACACAACCCCAACTATCTCGGGGCAAATTGGAAGATGTACTTTTATATCAGGGACGTGTTCTATCAGTGAGATAATTTTGTCAAGTTCCTTCCATTTGATGTCAATGTTGTGCTTTGTACAAATGTTCTGGATATAATCTGTATATACTTTTCACTGTAAAACAAAACCTGCACATGCGTATACACACACACACACACACACACACACACACACACACACACACACACACACACACACACACACACACACACACACACACACACACACACACACACACACACATACACAAAATGTTCTGGGTCCCTCCAAGAGGGGCAGGACTGGCAGCTCAATGTTCTGCGTCCCACCAAGAGGAGCAGGACTGGCAGCTGAATGCTTTGGGTTCCATTGTTTCAGTGGAGAGGGGGTAAGCACGAGGGTTGGGTACATTGCAAGACAAGGAAAATGTCCCAGCTGTTCTCAGTCAGGATAGAGTCATGGGCTTGACTGCTGAGGCTTTGTGGTTGGTTGGAGACGAGGAATGAGAACGGGATGACCACTTTCATGTGAAAGGAAGGGAAATTTAGAGAAGTTCATTTGCAGAAAGACAGAGGCATCTGTAGCAAAGCAAATTCTGGCAATTGGTGGGTTAAATTTTCCCCACACTGACTGTCTTCCCATACTGTAAAAGGACTGTATGAGTTAGTGTTTGTCAGATGAAAGTTTTATAAATCAATAGCAAAAAGTTGGAACTCGAGAAAGTGCAATATTACATCTCTTATGAAGGAATGAGACAGGCTGGCCCTTTACAGCACCCACTCTTTGCGAGCAGCTCTGCTGAGGATAATCAAATATTCCCATTCAGAGCTCCTAAAAATCAAACAAAAACCGAGAAACATTAAATCAGACTGACCCGACAGGACAGAGGGCCTAAGATCGCTTGGAATCAGCAAAAGCGATAGAATCGGCAATCTCCGTCAGGCCGAGGGACCTTGGAACAGTTCACGCAAGTACAACCTATACTGGATGAGCGGGTCCTTGCGGAGAAATGGATTGGAGTCAATCCACAGGACCATCAGAGCAGCAGGGAGGATAGGAACATAGTAAGTAGGAACAGGTGTAGACCAAAAATGGCCCATCGAGCCTGTTCTGCCATTCAATAAGATCATGGCTGATCTAATTTATGACCTAACTCCACCTACCTGCCTTCTCCCCATATCCCCTAATTCCTCTATCATGTAAAAATTTATCTAACCGAATTTTAAATATGTTTAATGAAGCAGCCTCAACCACTTCGCTGGTTAGAGAATTCCAAACATTCACTGCTCTCTGGGAAAAAGTATTTTTCCTCATCTCTGTCCTAAATCTACTCCCCCGAATCTTGAGACTGTGTCCTCTGGTTTTAGTTTCCCCGGCCAGTTCAAAAACCTTCCTACATCTATCCTATCCATACCCTTCATAATCCTATATGTTTCTATAAGATCTCCTCTCATTCTTCTGAACTCGAGCGAATACAATCCTTGATGATTTAAACTTTCATCATAAGTCAACCCCTTCATCCCAGGGATCAACCTAGTAAACCTACTTTGGACCATCTCCAAAGCCAGTATATCCTTCGTCAAATATGGAGACCAGAACTGGACACAGTACTCTAGGTGCGGTCTCACTAGTACCCTATTCAGTTGCAACATTACCTCCCTACTCCTGAATTCAATTCCTCTAGCGATGAAGGCTAACATTCCATTTGCCTTCTTAATAACCTGCTGCACCTGCAACCTAACATTTTGCGATTCATGCACAAGCACACCCAAGTACCTCTGCATAACAGCGTGCTCTAGTTTTTCACCCTTTAAATAATATTCAGCTCTTTTATTTTTCTTGCCAAAGTGGATAACCTCACACTTACTAACATTGTACTCCATCTGCCAGACCTTTGCCCACTCATTCAGCTTAACTATATCCCTCTGCAGACTCTCCACATCCTCATTACAATTTGCTCTTCAACTCAATTTGGTGTCATTTGCAAACTTGGCTACACCACATTTTGTCCCCTCCTCCAAGTCATCAATGTAAATGATGAACAGTTGTGGGCCTAACACCGCCCCCTGCGGCACCCCACTTACCAATCTCTCCCAACCTGAAAAACTCCCACTTATCCCAACTCTCTGCCTCCTGTCAGACAACCAATTTTCAATCCAGGCCAATATACTCCCCCAAGACTCCACTTTCCTGTAACTTACTGATAAGTGTCTTGTGAGGCACCTTATCAAACACTTTCTGGAAATCCAAATATACAACATCAACCTGTTCCCCTCTATCCTCCGCACCCATTATATCCTCAAAGAATCCTAACAAGTTTGTCAAACAAGATCTTCCCTTTCTAAAACCGTTGCGTCTGCCTGATTGAACCCTTATGTTCCAAAAGTTGCACTATTTCATCTTTCATGACGGATTCAAACATTTTTCCAGCTACCGACATCAAGCTAATTGGCCGATAATTTCCAGTCTTCTGCCTACATCCCTTCTTAAAAAGTGGCGTGACATTTGCTGTCTTCCAGTCTGCCGGGACCTGCCCAGAATCCAAGGAATTTTGGTCTATGACCACTAATGCATCAACTATAACTTCTGCCATTTCCTTCAGAACCCTTGGATGCATATCATCAGGCCCAGGTGATTTGTCTGGCTTTAGTCCCATTAGTTTCTCCATCACTACTTCCTTTGTAACAACTATTTTATCAAGGCCCTCCCCAACATTCGCATCCTTAACTCCACACTTAATAGTTAAGGACTGTTTTGAAGAAGGTCAGTTTCTTTCTTTTAACCAATTGAGGGAGAAATTTGATATATCTGTAAATTTGTTTTTTGTGTATTATCAATTCAGACCTTTGATAAATGATAATTATGGTAAAGAGATTAATTTACCTATGTTGACGAAATTTGAATCTTTGATTTTCTCTATACCAAAGAAAGGTTATATTTCAGATCTATATCAATTTTTACAAGAAGATATGGATAAACCGCAATGGGAGAAATCAAGGGCTAAATGGGGAAGTGATTTAACTTATATTATCCCTCAAGAGAATTGGGAAGTTATGTGTTATGAAAGCGTAACTAAACTGACAAATGTAAGATATGGATGTTTAATTATATTTTTTTACATCAGTTATATTTGACTCCAGAGAAACTGAAAAAATATGGGTTTAGTAATTCAAATTCTTGTTTTAGATGTGGATTATGTATTGGAACATTTTTACATGCCGTTTGGTCTTGTGTTAAAGTACAACCATTTTGGGAAGACATTACGTTGGTTCTGGAAAAATTACTCTAAATTAAATAACCATTAGACCCATCAAATTTTTGTTGGGTTATATGGTCTCTTTGGATAAGTTTCAGATTGCATTTGTACATTTAGTGTTGGCTGTAGCATGAAAATGTGTAGTTAGTACTTGGAAAAATAATGTAGAGGCTAATATAGCATGTTGGCATAATGAATTGAGAGCTTGTATTACTATGGAAAAAATTACATGTAACTTGCATGACAATTATTCCTTTTTTGTTAAAATGTGGTCTTCTTATTCGGAATATATGAATTTGGAAATACTTTGAAATATTGTATATATTCTCTTTTGTTTTTATAGTTGGCTCCCCTTAAGGGAGCTGTCTGAAGAGGGGGGAGGGTTTAGTTTTTGTTTTTATATATATATAAATTTACTTTCAGTTATTTGATTGTATAATGTTCAAACATCTTTAAAATAGTGACAGCATGAGATTTTAACTTTCCAGATCTTGACCTGTAAACGGGACAGGTGTCAAATATTTTGTACAATATAATCAAGACAGTGGAATAAATCCAGATATAAAGTTTGTTGACCAGTGAATGATTGCTGGACACACAACGACCCCCTAAGAATACTACTGTCACCTAAAGAATATTCTGGGTTCTGTGACCATAATTCCATTTGTTTAAATTGTTTATCGAGAAGAATTGGTCTCATCCTCGGGTTGAGATTCTAAACTGGAGAGTTGCCAATATTCAGGAAATGAGTATGCATGTAGAAAGAGGTGGGGGAGGGTTGATGTCTGAAACCGAATAAGAGTAAATAATTTCCCAATGACTGACAGATGAATTGTATATAAATAATTGTTGAAACATTATGATTCTATTCATTTCCACTCCACCTTTCTTCAAATGTTTCGAACGCTGAGCCGTTAAATCAGGGAAATGGGCATTTTCTAAACTCCTGTTTGGTGCTTCTGAAGAAGAAATATTTCCGATCCTGAGGCCATGCTCTTATTACTATTTACACTCACATTACGTTAGCTGCAGCAACTGTTATCAAATATCGAAGTAACCCCGTGGCTTGAAGCAGTTCCTGGAAACATTCAGTGGTTACGAGGGCAGATTACTTAAAGTAATCTATGAATGTATTAAAATTGCACATGACGAATCTGTAAAGAAAATAATCACCTGTCAATACATGTGTAAAGGACAACAAAAATAACTGGTACATGAAATTAAAACCATCTTCACATTGTTCTGATTGCGGGTCCTGAAACCGGTCAGAATAAGTTCGAAAATCCTAAGAGTAATTGATCACTCTGCATGAAAAGTAGGCAACTGGATGCTCAATTTCATTGTTTTTGCGTTAAAACTGAACCTGCTGCCCCCTCATGCGTCCCCTGCTACAGAAAAAGGTTCATCAAAATCAGATTTTAACACAGGATAATAGCATAGCATATCCTTTACATTTTCTAAAGCTGTATGACACTATTTAGTCCACAAAAATTTCTCCTCTTTCTTCAAAATTTGGATAAAAGAAGAGCAACCTGAGCAAAATTCCTGCAGAACTTTCTATAAAATCCCTGTCTTTGGTAAACTTATACCAGTAATTCATCAGCAGGCCCTGGCCTCTGCCTTGTATGCAGGGCGTTTGAGGCTGTGGGAACATGGGGGGGAGCCCTGATGAAAAGATGAGCACAGCCAGAATGCATACCAGATTAGTTCGTTCTGCCCAACCCACTGGACGGGGATTGGTTCTGTCCGTAACTAATCCGCTAATTGGGCAAGAAGAAGGGGTAGTGAGGCCTGCAACGTCACCCTTTAATAGCCCTGTTTGGCCGGTCCAGAAGCCGGATGGCTCCTGGAGAATGACAGTTGATTATCGTTTTTTGAACAGACATGCCCCACCACTTGTTTTGGCAGTTCCGGACATTGTTACCCTTATTGAAAACATTGCTACTGGGAACTCAGGAAAATGGTATGCTGTCATTGATCTCGCTAATGCCTTCTTCAGTATTCTTAAAGACTAGGTCTCACAGGATCAGTTCGCCTTTACCTGGAAGGGGCGCCAGTAAACCTTCACCCGCCTCCCTCAGGGCTATGTACACTCTCCCACTATTCGCCACAGCCTAATTGCCCGTGATTTGGAGACGGTAACAGAATCGCCTTCCCTCTCAATTCACCATTATATTGATGATGTGATAATCCAAGGGGCCACGGAAGAGATGGTACAGGAAGGTATGGAGAGTGTCCAAGATACCCTGCTTGCAGCGCCAATTGTCTTGGGTAAACTTATACCTCTCATTTTGTTCATTTTAGATTGGTCACAGTGTTCGAGTTACCAAAAGAAAATAGACACACACCAAGAGCAGTTCAGTTTATACAAGTCTTTATTACTAAATCTAAAGCTGAATTCACACTGCAACATGCAAGCCCTTCCCAATTATACTTATCAATGCCTGGACTGGTCCCAACTGCCAAAGCGATGCGACGACTGCACACTTGTAGTAGGTTGTCCGGTAGCAGCTTCTCCACCTCCCCGGACCGGGACGTCGGTTTGGAATCTTGAAGTTCTTCTTCTTGCTGAGAGATGTTGCCACCTCTTGGAGAGTCTCTAACTTCATCAGTGGGACCATAGCTTATATTACCCAAAAGTTGTTTACTTCAGATCTTATGTCTTTGAACAAATGATTTAATTATCTTCAAGGTCTCCTGACAGTCTGCGACCAACAAAAGACAACTGCATCTCTGGGCCTCATGGTGCAAGTTGGATAATGTCTACTGATTCATATGCATCCCTGGGCCCCATAGTGTAAATTTAGATAATGTCTTCCTATTCAACTGCATCCTGGGCCCCATGGTGGAATTTAGATGTGTTTACTAAATATGCATCCTCGGCCTCATCTTGGAATTGAGATTATGCCTTCTGATGCAACTGCATCCCTTCTTGCATCAGCTAGTCTAAATCCTCCATTACAATCCCACCATTCCTAAAAACCTCCTCACTTGCAATTGGGAGTCAGAATCTCAGAAATTACATTCACTTTTGCTTGCATTGGTGCAACTTTGACATGATGAATACATGACTCAAGTATTTCACAGTGATACTTGCAAATTCACTTTTTGCTAAGTTAACAGTTAGGTTTGTTTTGGATAATCTTGCAAACAATTTGTCCAATTCCTTCAAATGTCCTTCCCATGTGTCTCTTTTTGGGACTAAGTCATCAATATAAGCATCTGTATGTGTTAACGTTTGGATTACACAATTAATCATCCTCTGGAATGTTGCAGGGGCCTTTTTCATCCCAAATGGTAACACATTATACTCATATAAACCATTAGAGTTACAAAAGCTGAAATATTCCTTCCTCTCTCAGTTAAAAGCACACACATTCAATAATCCAACATTAAGAAATTTTGATTTTACTATTTTATCAATATAGTCATTTATTCTTGGAATAGGATAAGCATCTGTTTTAGTTACTGAATTAACCTTCCTGTATTCTGTAAAACCTAACAGTTTCATCTGGTTTCGGATCCAAAATATAAGGAGAACTCCAATCTGAGTTTGAAGGTCTAATAATATCATTTCTCAAAATATATTCCACCTCCCGATCCAGCAATTTACTCTTATGAATCTTAATTCTGTAAGGGTGTTGTTTAATGGGACTTGATTCTCTGACATCCACATCGTGATAAATCACTGATAACCTTTTTTGAACGTCAGGAAACAGATTTGTGTATTTTAAAATTAATTCCTTCAACTGCATCTGTTCTTGTGACTTAATATGACGTAACTTTCCCTCCAATTTTCCAAAATTGCTGAGTTAGACAGGCGCACAGGAACCATGGTTTCTTTCAGCTTACCCTCACAAGATTTTCATTCCATAATCTCATGATCTACCATTCCCTCCACTCTGTCAACAGCCAAGACCTCTGATACAGATTGTTCTCCACTACCCTTATTCTTGTAATAAGGTTTCAACATATCATTATGACAAACTTGAGCTTTATTCCTTCCATCTGGTGTGTCAGAAACATAGTTCATATCATTCATTTTGATTTAACTGCGTACAGTCCAGAAAATCTAGCTTTTAAAGTCCAGAAAATCTAGCTTTCAAAGTACATTCATGTGTTGGAAACAAAGCAAAACCTTGCTTCTCGTCTTAAAATTCCTTACTTGAGCTTTACTGTCAAATAAATGCTTAATTTCACCCTCAGAAATTTCTAAATTCTCAAGGCAAAATCCACACTTTTTGTAGCCTATCTTTAAATTTAGAAACATAATCCAGCAAGTCCAACTGTACATCCTCATTAACCCACTGTCCTATCAAAATTAAAGGTCCTCTAATTTGATGTCCAAACACAATCTCAAAAGCACTCAATTCTAATGACACCTGCACAGTCTCCCTGCTGCAAATAACAATAAATGAATACCTTCATCCCAATCTTTTCCAATCTCCAGACAATAAATCCTCCTCATAATTTTTAACAGTAGAATGAAATCTTTCCAAAGCTGCATGAGTTTCAGGGTGATACACAGATGAAGTAACCTCTTTTATTCCCAACTCATAAATAAACTGTTGAAACAACCCAGACATAATGTTAGATACCTGATCAGTCTGAATTTCTTCAGTAAGTCCAAAAACCGTGAAAAATCTTTCCAGACCTTTTACCACTGTTTTAAGGTTAATATTTCTAAATGGTCTAGCTTCTGGAAATCGTGATGCTCGACACATAATTGTTAACAATAACTGATTTCCAGACTTATTTTTGGCCTAACACTATAGGTCTTTTAACTAACTCTGAAATTAACACTACTTTGTGAAGAGATATCGACTCCACTTCATTTCAAACACCTTTAATAAAATTTGTCTCCATGTGTCAGTTCTTTGATCAAGAGATAAAGCTCCTTGTACTAACAGTGATTGTGCAGAACCAGTATCCCTAAGAATTTTAACTGGAACCTGTGATTCTCCCAACTTTACTGAAATGAAACCCTCTGAAACAAAAGGTTTGAAAACATCCATGACACCCTATCAGATTTAGAACATCTGCTCTGCCTAAATTCAACAGTTTGAATACATGCTTCTGATAAAACCTTATTTTCTTTTTTTCTTTTCCAATACTAGACAATTTGCAATAACATGACCAGGTTTCTTACAAAAATGACATACAAATGCAGATGTTCTTTCCTTTCCAACCTTCTCTCCAGACTTAATTTAAGATTTAATATCCTGCTCCATATTAATCCTCTGAACATCCATATTAATCTGCTCCACATTAACTTTTTGAAAATGCCTACCATTTTGAGATGTACTTTTATGAATCAATGCATATTCGTCGGCTAATCTAGCTGTCTGACGCCACATAATCACATCTCTCTCATCCAGATATAATTTAATCTCTTTTGGGACACACCTTGTAATTTCCTCAATTAACATCATATCTCTCAATCTTTCAAAATCATTATTTATTCCTCTGGAGGTTCACCAACTGTCAAACAATATAGATTTCTTCAGAACAAAATCCATATAAGATTGATTCCATATTTTTATCAAACTCCTAAATTTGTCACCATATGCTTATGGAACCAACTCATAAGCTTTCAATACAGCTTGCTTAACAGTATCACAATTTGCCCCTTGCTGTGCTATGCGATTTGTGCTTTTCCTTTCAATACACTTTGGAGCATCAAATACCATTCTTTGGCCATTTTGAACTCTCAGCGCCCTTTTCAAAATTCTGAAAATAGGTATCTATATTTCCCTCATCAAAGAGAGGCACTAGATTTATCTCTCTGCAAGGCAGAAACCTCTCCCCAGGAGTTACAGCTTCAACTTTCAAAATTTTAATCCTTTCTATTTTAAACTGTCTTTCCACTAACTCTAACTCTTATATCCTCTTTTTTCACCTTCCTCTGTCTCATATTGTTGTCTCTGAAACTCAAAATTATGTTTCTCTCTTTCCTCTTGCACCCTTAATTTCACAATTCCAATTGCAACTCACCAGATGTATCCTCTGGAAAATCTTCTAAGTTTTTCAGAACAAATTTACTCTCACTTAATAATATTTCATGATAATCCTCTGAATTTGTACTTTCCTCATCCAATGTTTAGCTTCAGTCAGTTTTAATGCCTTAGAAATAAACATCAGTTCTTCTTTTCTCCTGCTCTTTAGCTCTGCAGGTGATGGGTCTGACAAAAAAATATCAACACACTCAAGCTTTAAATTAGCTTGGAAAAAAAGCCAAATTGACTAATAACCCACAAACCTCCTGTTTAATTGACTGGACGTTTCCCCATAAAATGTTATGAGCCCAAAACCAAGCAGCAATAGATATTCAACACGACAAATGGTTATTTAAACAAAGGTAGTTTTAATTAACTTTAAACATTAAAATAGAATCGAACATTAACTTATCTCTATTTACTTAACTAACCCAACGTAACCCACTTCTCATTCTAAGCACACATGTACGTGATGTGTGTGTAAATTTATGAAAAGGTCTTTGGTTCACAGTTCAATCTCATTTCTCATTCTTCAAAGATCTCTGGTTGCAGGCAATTCATATACTGTGGACAGAATTTAAAATATATAAAGTTCACCAGGCTTTGGTGCTGGAAAGGTAAATGTTTACTGCTCAGGAAGGTTCTCGTAGGGATTTCAGAGAGAGATTTGTTGTTCCAGGAATTCCACAACTGAGGTACCACATTAGTCACCTCAATATCTCGCTGACAAAACTATCCCCATGAGGGTTGTCCAGATGATAACCTCTTTATTTCCAGCTAGCACAGATTTCCTTTCTGTTTCACTTATTCCAAGAGAAATATCAAACAGGTAGCACTTCCTGCCATCCACCACTCTGGAGCTTTCTGTTTCAACAACATTCCTGGCTTACACTGTTCAGCTCCCTTCAGTGTCAAACACTCAAGCTGAGAGAGCTTGTTTCTCCTCCCTTTCTCTCCAACTTCCAGCTGCCAGAAAGCCCATGTGACTCTCTCACTTGCCACAAAACCCCCTCCTTCTTCAGTAAACAACAGGAGTTATCCTTCTTGGTCAAGCTGTTGGCTAAGGTAAACAAAACCAAGAAGTGACATTTCTGTGAGCACTTAGAAGAAAGGTCAGAAGCCTTGTAAACAGCCAGTGTCTCCGAGACAATTGTCTATTCATTTTATGACGTCATTTCAATTAGCACCTATTTGTGAAATGTGCATAGCATTCTCCATAGTTTCTGTAAAGTCCACTGAATATGAATTCTTCAATATTTCAAATAAGATCTTTTTAAAATCTATTCAACCAACTCTAATTTTACCAATTTCTCTTCCAAATATGTATTTCATTACAAAACATAGCTATAACCCAGTATGTCCTGCACCATTCCAACATCTGCCTGCTTATCTATGTTTCGAGGGCTATTTGGCAGTCTATAACCTACTCTCAGCATGGTGATTACTACCGTCCTTTTTTTCTAAATTAAATTCCTACCAACTCAGTTGACACGACTTCTGTACCCTTCTCCCTTTCAAAAAGGGTGAGCTGCCCATCACTAGCGCTATTCCACTTCTCCCACCTCTCATCCCATTACCTATATAACATCTAATGCCCATTACCTTCATCAACCATTTCTTCTTTTCCGCCAGCCAAGTCTCTCTAACAGCCACGAAATCATAGTTTCACAT
Organism: Narcine bancroftii; assembly: GCF_036971445.1. Taxonomy (NCBI): domain Eukaryota; kingdom Metazoa; phylum Chordata; class Chondrichthyes; order Torpediniformes; family Narcinidae; genus Narcine; species Narcine bancroftii. The sequence goes on from NC_091482.1 coordinate 39,872,879, forward strand.
ACTGATCCAGGCTCCAAGACCATCTTTGTGTCCCTTGTACTCCAAGTGTTGACACGGACTCATTTCGAACCCTCTTGCCACTTTTATGTTTTCCTCACAAAATCCTGACCAAAGTATCATACCTTTTTTTCATTTCTTCCCTAATTTATGTTCACAAGTTATCGTTCCTGCACCCTTGTCATGCTCGTTAAAAACCTCCCCTCCAACTCTAGCAAACCTACCCGCCTCGATATTGGTCACTTTCAAGTTCTGGTGCAGCCCGGCCTTTTTTTTAAAGGTCAAATCTTCCACAGAATAGATCCAAAATATCGACAAATTTGAAAACGTGCCCCTGCACAAACATTTTCCATGCATTCATCTGTCACTTAATTTTCCTTCCCTCTCTGGCTCGTTGCACAGGATGTAATCCAGCGATTACCACCCTTGAGATTCTTCTTTCCTAACCCCGCATTCTCCCTATCCAGTACTTCATCCATACCATCGGAGCCTCGGTTCCTTTCACAGAACATCCTATCGACTAGGCTGTCCGACGTGTCCGATTTACCGTCGATCTCCTCTTCTCCCGACATCCCTTCGGAGTCAAAGGGCTCTGGAGACGTGACAACTCCAACCAGTCGCTAATAGATCATTCCCCCAACAATATCCAAAATAGTATAGTTATTGTTGAGGAGAATGGCCACATAGGTGTTCTGGACTGTCTGCCTATTCAACGTCCCTCTCCTAACCTGTATCCCGATATTTGGGGTGAATTTCATCCTGATTCTCCTCTCTACCACTCCTTCCTTATAGCTCACGATTTCTCCGAGTTCATCCGGCACCAGCTCCAGTTCCCCAGCTCGTTCTCCCAAGAGCTGCAACTGATGCACATCTTGCATATGTATTTATCTTAGTCAATTTTGCTATCCCCATATTAACCTCAGCCTGCAATCGGAGAATCCCACTGCCCTTGCTCCTCTCTCCATTAACTCTTCCGAAATTAAATCCATATATGACCTAAACTCTCTGGGCACATGCACGGCCTCAGCAACTGCTGGCCGAAGCCTCGTGAGTCCAAGCCTCAATTTCTTACCACACCCTGAGCTCTCTCAACTGGCCGCTCCGCTTTAACTATCCCTCGTTTTATTTTTAAATATCTATTTAAAATCCCAGCATGAACCTTTCAGTTTAACCCGTAACATTTTAATCCTTTGGTCCATTTTTTAAATTTATTTTTGACCAAAGATTTAGTAGCTTTGTTTACTGTTATTTCTGAGAACGACTTAGATTTACCGGCATTTGACCTTTCTGTATTATCATTTTTCCTCTTATATATAGGTGAACAGTCATGCTTCGATGGAGGGACATTATCCTGTCTAACCTGCTCAGCGTCTACGGGATGTTATTTCATGTTAAATTTAGAGAAGATTAGATGCTCAATTTCCGATTCGAATTTAAAATATTAAACAGCGTGGGACCCTTTAACATCTCGAAGGATCATTTTGATTTGTTCGGAAGGTAGATGTGTGACTGATGCGGCAATTTATCACTGAGAAAAATTTTGCTTTTCATGATTTGTTTGGCCAAACTGCTTGTTTCGAGGTAGTGGTTTCGATATTACTTTTTTTGGTAATAACATAATAAAATATCAAAACAATAAAATGTTGGATAACTTGGATTAATTTATATAATTTTATCGTTACTTGTATTGATTACTTTAACCTGGATGTGAAATCCGTCTTGGTTGTGAAATATCAACGTTAACAAAAAAAAAAAATCCTTCACCCATAACATGCCCTCAGCTCCGTTTTAAAATGCACTCACCTCCACCTGGTTCCTGATATTAGCAGCTCTAATAAACCCTTCTTTCGTCCTCTTTCAGCGAAGGTCAAGAAATTAAAAACATACCATAAACAACAAATATTCGGACGTAAAAATGTAAAAGCGGTATCCGACAGGTGAAGTCAAAGCCAACGTGAAGACAAAAGAGATGATGACATACTCTGTCGGAGAGATCAGTGGGCATATCGAGGATTGCGCAACCTTTAACAGAAGGGAGAATATGAAATAATTAATTAGACGAGCAAAGATGAGGTAGAAACAATACAAAATATAATGCGAAAAGTTTCTTAAATTTACCAAAGACTGTAAAGAATTGAGAAGCGTTGTAATACCTCCAGCAAATGTCGATGGAGAAATAAAAATACAAGGAGAAGGCAGAGGAATTAAATGATTTTTTTTTTCATCCCTTTCACTGATCTATTCTGGATGTGGAAGGCCACGAGTAAAGGGGAGCGCGCACAGTTAATATTTCAATGGAGAAGATACTCTGAACGTTGAAAACCCAAGGTGCCGCTGTTTGGTCAACTTAACACGATAACAGCCCATGGTTATGGAACCGCTTTCTCGTGTTGCATTTGAATTATTTAGATTAATGAATACATGAATTAGACATTATGACATTATGAAGGAAGTGGAAATCAAGTTGTGCTGACAAATCAGGGAGACGGCAGAAGGATTTAAACATAATCAAGAGATTGGGTGAAGAAGTTGCCACCGGAATACAATGTCCGCAGGACAAGGACATGCACATGGGTTAAAAATCGTGTTTGATATAATGTACTAAATGTGATGTGGTGGGATTAATTTAGCGAAAGAAGGGAGAATCTGAAATTTATATCCACTGGTGGTCGTGGGCTAAATCGTTGGCTATATTTAGATACTGTTTAACAGGAAGCCATGGCTTCAATAATTATGGAGAAAGACTGGGCAGTGCAGTTGAGTGTGTAATTTCATCACCTCATTATTCTGTTCTTATATCTTCTTTTGTCTTTTTTGTCTATGGTCACAAATACTCCTGTAACTCTCGTGTCCCCTCTGGCAATCGCTCTGCTGCACTTCAACTTGCATTTCTGCCATATGTGCGGACACAGACCAACCATTCTTGCTGCTGCCCTATCCAGATCCTTAGAATGCAAAGGGTGAACGCTTTTGCTGAGAGGAATGGATAGCGGCATTACCTGCCTTCTACACTCTTCTAAGGGCAACCAACACCAAATTAACAATAAGGAGACTATTACCCTACTCGCTGACTTCTTTGAACACCATCTCCTCTCGAGTAAATTTTTCGAGAATTTGTCTCCTGCTTTACCGCCCACTGCAACAGTGACCGCTTCGATGATGGTCGCTGAGTCAATGAATTCACTCGTTAAATGGATCCCCCTCCACTCCTACAGCAAGAATATTTTGATCGGTGGCGTGCATCAATGCCAGAATCCCGTTTTGAACCCAGTAGTACTACTCGACAATATGCCCATTCTGATACACAGCTCTTACCTAAGAATTTCTACCGATTTGGAATAAACTGTGACGTTGACACAAATGGGAGGCGCTGATGCGGACAACACACAATGATTGTGTTAAAGACAGATATGACAGCAGTGACGTTATTTGACGTTATAGCCTAAGGTGTGGAACACATAGGCACTGTCCGGTGACCGCAAGTGCAATGGAACATTTCACCTGCTCCCAGAAATACAATACACACATTGCAAGAAGCTGATAGAAACGATAGAGCAGTGCCTTTTACATCACGAAAATGGGTCTCAAATGAAGCAGGTAGAATTCATTTGTTGTGCGCGAGACAACCTTGGAAGCCCTGGGATGAACTAATAATTTTGGCTTACAAAATAACAGCGGTGATTGCGAAATGGGATCATTATTAGGGGAGAATACTAACTATTTGCATATTTTTCTGTTTGTGGCTCGTTGTTTAATGGTTCAAACAAACATATGAACTGTAGTGAGCGAGGCATTTTTCAGTTCCTCTCTGAAAATCTGAATTACAGACCCCGCGAGCATTGTAATACAATGACATATAAACGTTTCTAACAAGCCCTTCTCGACGCAGCGCTGGAGAATGAAGGTCTGGGTGGTTGTCGCCTCCATTCCCTGTGAGGTGTTCGCACGTGAGCACACAAGTTCTGCGACCAGCACCCAAAGAAATGAAAGTGCCCACCCAGGGCAGTTAAGTAAAACAACGTAGAATCACATCTCACCTCAAGATGCTACTTCGTAGAATGCAATCATACTTGTATTTTATTAAAACATGTCATAGACCTTTATAAGTCATGAGCTATAGGTCGCCCCAAACCTATCTTGAAAAAAAATTAAGCATTTGCCCAAAGATTCAATGCGCACATACATTTAGCACCAAAATGCACAACATGATAGCTTTACACGTACAGTCTATAAACGTTAGAGGGAATATAGGATGTCACCCAGCAGAGCGCAAATCTTGCCTGCGGCTAAAGAGAAGAAGGTGGATTATCTTCGGATTCCCATCTCTGGCCTCTGAAGTTTGTTAGAGCCGAAGGGTGGGAGTGGGGACGAGTGACCACTGCGACACAATGCTCTTTATGGCGTGTGCCTCAGATAACCTCTGAACACCAAGCCCAACATCTGTCCTTCACGAGTGCCAAAATTCTAATGTCCTATCGAACTGTTCCGAGCACATGGGGCTAGGTAACCACGGATTCAAACCTCCGTTGGCTTGTGGCTTTTACAGGAAAGGCTGTGGGAGTAAAGCTCAAGGAAAAATCCGTAATCAATATCCCATCGGCTGATAACTACTGCACTGGCTCGGCAACCGCTGAGAGGCTGCTGACACTAAACTGTATCGACTTTCGTCTTTCCTTTAGATCTGTCATTATCATGGAGAGGGGGACCCACTCCACAGGCAACAGACAGATCGCCCTGCCAACTCCGCTTTGCATTCCGCCCTGAAGAATGCATTCCACCTACTAACAAAGTCGCAGTACCCAGAGTTAACCACGACCATTGGAAGACCCCCCCCCCCCCCCCCCCCACACCCCACACACACACATCTCCGGATTTCGCCGTTCAAAGAATATCTCTGACTGCCCTCCTGCGTCACTGATTACCAGACATATGTGCCTGCGGTAAAAAAAATACTGATCGTTAATATAAGGAAGAAAGGAGGCAACGCGTTGAGCAGTTGGTACATCCAGTAAATCCCAGCAATCGTTACAGTTTTGAGAAGAATGTATGCTCCGTAACCCATCTAATAATCACTTACTTACACAGGTTTTGAGGTGGTGTGTGTTATATGTAGAGAATTTAGGTTAAAATGGCTTAAGTTAAAATGTGATGATTAATCATAAACAGGGAAGCCAGAACGGACAGGGAGCTTACTAGCAGTCAAGGACAAAAGGATCTGCTGAATATGTTTTTTTAAACCTATCTTTTCATGGTCATAGTGAGAGACATGCAGGAGACAAAGGATTGATAAGAAGGGTGAGAAACAGAATTTAGTGTATGTAGAGTTCACAGCGTACGTAACGAACGTGATAATTAAAAATGCAGTTATACTTAGAATGCTTTTGTAATACTAACCAATTAAAACAGTATTAATAAGTAGGGGAAGGGCAAACAACAAGGGTATAAAAATCAATGCACTGTATGTATCGGGGCTTAACTGGTGAGAAGCCAGTTGAGTCCAACTCTGCAGACTTGTAAATAAAGCTTGTCGTGTCATCAGTTTTAAAGAGACACATGTGTGAGAAGTTTTATTTCTGACAAATGGGGGCTCGTCCGGGATCTACACTCCAGCCGTGAGGGGAGGCGAGAAGAGGGACATCGGAGGTGGTGCACCCCGCTGAGTTCAGCGGCTCCTAGTCCCTTGCTCGTCGCTTCGGGCGGCTTGAGCGAGTGGTATCCGGACAAGGTGACACGACAAGACGGAGAGGAGAAGGGTGACGGTTCAATCCCCAAGAAGACACCGGTAAGTGACGACTTACGATTATGGTGTGGGGATTGGGTAACAGGTGTAACGGGATACACCTGTTTGGATAAAAAAAACCTAACGTAATAGATCAGGTATAGAGCTTTTGTCGTGGCGTGAGGACCCTGTCGTGGGACTCTAGGATAGACCCCAGGGAAACCTCGGCGGTAACCGAAGGAGGGACAGCACCTCCGACGAAGTGCCGAGAAGAGAGGGGTCGACCCCAGGGAAACCTCAGCGGTAACCGAAGGAGGGACAGTACCTCCGACGAGGCGTCTGAGAAGAAGGGAGTAGGGTCCAGAACGAGAGGGTCCTCAGCAACAATAAACGGATCTAGGTGGGATAATGGGAGGATCAAAATCTAAGGGCTCGTCTGAAAATTCAGGACAATTCCTGGGAGTTCCCCTTGACAGCCCTTTGGGGAGAATGTTTGAAAATTGGGATAGTAAAAGATATCGAGACAAAAACAAGAAAAAGATGGTTCAATATTGTCTCCTTTGGTCGAAACAACCTATTAAAGGTTCCTCGGTCTGGTGGCCGAAATTTGGATCTGATGAGGATTGGGTTAGACAAGCATTAAACATATATGTAAATTCGAGACCAAAGGTGAATCAAGAAGAGTCAGCATATGCATTTTGTTGGGTTCCCTGGCCAGGATCCTTAACAAAATGTTTTAAATTGAGGGTAGCGGGAGAAAAGAAGTGGGAACCTCTGGACAACCTTCCCCCTCCTTATATTCCCCCGGTGCCTACTGCGCCCGAGGAAAGCTCATTATCGGAGGGGAAAGGTGATGAATCTGATTGCCCTGAAAGGGACCAGGAAAAAAAGAATGAATTAAGGGAGTCGGACCCTAAACTTCCACCGGTAAACCGACCCTGGACAAGATCCCAGACTGGTCCAGGACCATCAAAGTTTTCAATAAGCCTAAATCCCCTGAGGGAAGTTCCTATGGGAGGACCGGGAGGGGGAACGGGATATGTGAATGTTCCCCTAACTAGTACAGAGGTGCGGGGATTTAAGAAAGAAATGAAAAAGTTATTGGAAGATCCTATAGGACTGGCCGAACAGCTCGACCAATTCCTGGGACCAAACACATATACGTGGGAAGAGATGCAGGCAATAATGGGAACATTATTCTCACCCCAGGAGAGGCAGATGATTCGACGGGCTGCCCTCCTCATGTGGGAATATGAACAACCTGGGGACCCCAGACCCCATGAACAAAAATATCCCTTAAATGAACCCAGGTGGGACAAACGAACACACGAGGGATTGGCAAGTATGAGACAATATAGAGAGTGGACAATTAAAGGGATACGGGAGGCTGTGCCAAAGGGTCACAATTTCACCAAGGCATTTGGGAACCACCAGGGGAAAGACGAGTCCCCTACTGATTTCTTGGAGAGGGTGAGAAAGAATGTCCAACAGTATGCGGGCGTAGACCCTAGTACACCAATGGGTGAACAGCTTATTCGAATTGAATTTGTTTCCAAATCATGGCAGGACATTAGAAAGAAACTAGAAAAGGAGGAGTACTGGAGCGAAAAACCCCTAAGCGACCTGTTAAAAAGGCGCAAAAAGTATATGTGCAAAGAGAAGAAGAAGATCAAAAGAGGGCGACAAAGGTTATGGTACAGACTATCCGACAGATGAATGCCGAATCCAGAGGGGAAAGAAAACAAAACCTTCCTCTAAACAATCCAAAATATCCAAGAGAGGGAAGACCCGGAGGTTCGTTAAGTGCTATTACTGCAATGAGGAAGGACACTTTAAGAGGGAATGCCCCCGATACAAGAGGGAATTGCGTGCCTTCGAACTTATGGAAGAAGATTAGGGGGGTCAGGGGTTCCAAATGTTAGGGACCAAGTATAAGAGGGAACCCCTGGTAAAACTAAAAATTGGTCCCAAGGGAGAAGAGGTGGTGTTTATGGTGGACACAGGAGCGGAACGAAGTAGTGTAATAACTGTGCCAATCGGGACTGAACCTGTAAAAAGTAATTTGAAAATATCTGGGATAGAAGGGGCTCCCAGAATGGTATCAATAATTCCCCAAGTAACAGTGAAACTGGAAGAAAGAGAAGGGGTACAAGACCTCTTGTTGTTACCGTCGGGTGGATTTAACCTCCTAGGAAGGGACTTACAGGCTCTCCTAGGTTTGGGTGCTCTCCCTGTGGACGGAGAAGTGCGAGTCCACCTCTGTGCTTTAAAGGAAGAGGATGAACGGCAGATTGACGAGAGAGTCTGGTATAAGGAGGGATATCGAGGAGGTCTGGACATCCCACCTTTACATGTCACATTAATACCAGGTCGTCAGCCGGTAAGGAAACGTCAGTATCCTATTTCTTTGGAAAGGAGAAAAGGGCTACAGCCGGTAATTGAGACTCTAATACGAGACGGACTATTAGAAGAATGCATGTCACCTTATAACACCCCTATACTCCCAGTGAAAAAGTCAGATGGATCCTATCGCCTAGTTCAGGATCTAAGAAGTTTGAATGCTATTGTTCAGACCCGCCACCCAGTGGTGCCTAATCCCTATACTATTATGAGTCGGATTCCCCCAGACCATGAGTGGTTTAGTGTTATCGACTTGAAGGATGCCTTCTGGACGTGTCCATTAGAAGAGGAAAGTAGAGATATGTTCGCGTTTGAATGGGAAAATCCATGGACAGGTAGACGGAGACAGCTTCGGTGGACTGTATTGCCCCGAGGGTTCACTGAATCTCCGAACCTGTTTGGACAAATGCTATAACAAATCCTGGCGGACTATCCACAATCTGATGATTCCCAACTAATGCAGTATGTGGACGATTTACTATTATCAGGACCCAAGGAACAAGAAATGAGGGGAGATACAATTAGACTCTTGAATTATCTGGCGAAAAAGGGTCTACGGGTGTCCAGGAACAAGTTACAGTTCGTTGAGAGAACTGTGGTATATCTGGGACACCAGATAAGTAAAGGACAGAAACGGATTACCCCTGAACGGATTGCGGGAATCACTAGAATGCCGTTACCCCGTAATAAGAAGGAAATAAGACAATTCCTGGAACTCTTAGGTTACTGTAGGTTATGGATAGAGGACTACTCAGCGTTGGTGAAGTTTATGTATGAAAAGCTGACAAATGAAAATGAATATCCATTGAAATGGACCCAGGAGGAGGAGGGATGGTTTGAGGACTTGAAGCATCGCCTGACACGAGCCCCGGTACTCACTCTGCCCTCTTTAAAACAGCCCTTCCAGCTATTTGTCACTCATAACCAAGGAACAGCTGTGGGAGTTTTAACACAGGAAAAAGGCGGTCAGCGACACCCAGTGGCTTTCCTTTCGAAAATGATGGACCCAGTGTCATGATGGGCTGACAAACTGCCCATCAATGGCTGACTGATTCTCGCATATTAAAGTATGAAACCATTTTAATAGTCGGAGAAGATCTACAGTTTGCAAAGATTAATAGCTGCAACCCAGCTCAGTTTTTATACGGCAGTGAAACAGAGAGAGGTGGAGCACGACTGTGTCGAGTTGACGGATCTTCAGACCACGACCCGAGAAGACCTTTGCGATACTCCCCTGGGAGAAGGATATGAATTCTACATTGACGGCTCCGCCAGATGTGTTGACGGAATGAGAAGAAGTGGGTATGCTATAATAGAAGGAAATACTTGGAAAGTAGTAGAATCCACGAGACTACCCGGAAGCTGGTCAGCGCAGTCCTGTGAACTATATGCCTTGCAGAGAGCCCTCAGAATACTGGCAGTGAAAACTGGAACGATTTACACTGATTCCAAATACGCATACGGGGTAGTGCATACCTTTGGTAAGATCTGGAAGGAACGTGGTCTAATTACATCAAGAGGAAAGGAATTGGCACACGAACAGATGATTACTCTGACTTTAGAAGCCTTGACATTACCCCAGGAAATAGCAGTGGTCTACATACCAGGCCATCAGAGGGGAGATACCCCGACAGCAATTGGAAACAGACTGGCTGATGAAGAAGCCAAAAGGGCAACCATGCAACAAGAAGTCCGTATGCTGACCTTAATCCCAATAAGACAAGGCATAAAGAAGGCTCCCATTTTCACTGCTAAGGAAGAAAAGGACATGGCTCAGCTGGGCGCAAGCCAGCTGCCTGATGGAACATGGAAGACACCAGATGGAAGAATGGTTCTAAATAAAGAAATAACTCGCAATATTTTAATTGATTTGTAATGCACCCAAGCCTTATGTGACACAGTGCTTCGAGAATATGTGTGTAAGGGAATCTACACCTTGGCCCAACAGGAGGTGCAGAACTGTCACCTATGCACAAAAATTAATAAGAAGATAATGAGGACAGGGACCATGGGAGGTCAACCATTAGCCATACGCCCTTTTCAAAGTATCCAGATCGACTTCACAGAGTTACCTCAAGTCCAAAGATGGAAGTATCTGTTGGTGGTAATAGATCACTTTACCCGATGGGTGGAAGCCTTCCCAACAGTAAATGCTACAGCCTCTACAGTAGCTCGCCTCCTCCTAGAACAGATAATCCCCAGATATGGTATAATGGATTCTATAGACTCAGACAGGGGTCCACATTTTTCTTCAAAAATCCAGCAATTGATTTGTAATGCATTACAGGTCTCTTGGAAATTGCATACCCCTTGGCATCCACAAAGCTCAGGGAGGGTTGAACGTATGAATGGAACCCTAAAAATGCAATTGACAAAATTAATGGTGGAAACTAAAATGCCTTGGATAAAGTGTCTGCCCCTGGCTTTATTGAGAATTCGTACTGCCCCACGAAAAGATGTAGGGTTGTCCCCTTATGAAATGATGTTTGGGCTTCCCTTCTGGAGTACTGTTGAGGGGTGTCCCACCTTGGGGGAAGGGGATATATTTGTTAGGAACTATTTACAGGCACTGTCACGCTCTCTTACAGATTTACGAAAGAGAGGACTATTGGCACAAACACCGCCTCTAGACTTTTCTTTACACAAAGTGGAACCAGGAGACTGGATTCTCATCAAGACCTGGAAAACTGAAAAACTCCAGCCCCAGTGGGAAGGTCCATACCAAGTTCTCTTAACTACAGAGGCTGCAGCACGAACAAGAGAGAAGGGGTGGACGCACGCATCCAGATTTAAGGGACTTGTAGAGGCGCCTCAGGACCCTGATACGAACTCAGATTGGACTTGTGTTCCTGGAAAAAAACCTCTTACCTTGCGATTTCGCAGAAAGATTTGATTCACAATGTTATTGTTATGTTCTTTGATTTTTCTTAGTTTGCCTATGTCTTTATCAGGTGTGAAATGTAAGAAATGCAGAGACACAGTGGTCCTGTTTCAGGACCACTTTTGGGGAAGAAAGGAGGGTAATTTTATTTCCCATACCTCAGTTCCTGAGAAATGCTGGGCAGAAAATACCACCCAACATCCATATACCCCTTGTGTGGAAAAAGAAGGAAATAATATGGGTCATTATATACAGATTCCTAATACCACTCCTTTCCTTCTTAACGGTTGGAAGGGTGACTCAGGCCCACCATGCCCTGATGGACTCTGGTTTTGCATACACCAGCGTACTGTTCCAATAAGAAATTCCACTCCACACTCGAAAGTGCCTGCCCCTTTAAGACAGCCGGACTTAGTTCGAGTCCATCCAAATAACCATGAAAGTTTCGGTCACGCAGTTGGGGGAGATAACCTTTTTGTTGATCTTGCAACTAGAATTGCAGGAACTTTTAATGTAACCAATTGTGGGTCATCGGAGGTATTTTATTCCTCCTACTTGTTTTGCCCTGTATTATTCCCTGTCTACGCAGCCTGGTGATTTCCATGGTCCAACAGGCTATGCAACCAGGGGGACTGGGAGACCCCGTTAGAATTTTACTTCAGCACGAGATTAATTTATCATGAAACGTTTCTCTTCCCCGAGTTAAAATCCCCATTCATATATATATAATACACACATTTTAAAGAGAGAAAGGGGTGGATTGTTATATATAGAGAATTTAGGTTAAAATGGCTTAAGTTAAAATGTGATGATTAATCATAAAAAGGGAAGCCAGAACGGACAGGGAGCTTACTAGCAGCCAAGGACAAAAGGTTCAGCTGGATATGTTTTTTTTTAAACATATCTTTTCATGGTCATAGTGAGAGACATGCAGGAGACAAAAGATTGATAAGAAGGGTGAGAAACAGAATTTAGTGTATGTAGAGTTCGCAGCGTACGTAACGAACGCGATAATTAAAAATGCAGTTGTACTTAGAATGCTTTTGCAATACTAACCAATTAAAACAGTATTAATAAGTAGGGGAAGGGCAAACAACAAGGGTATAAAAATCAATGCACTGTATGTATCGGGGCTTAACTGGTGAGAAGCCAGTTGAGTCCAACTCTGCAGACTTGTAAATAAAGCTTGTCGTGTCATCAGTTTTAAAGAGACTCATGTGTGAGAAGTTTTATTTCTGACAGTGTGCAAAAACAAAGGGACTTTAATGTATCTGAAACGTGTTGTGTAATGACCGAAATGCTCATGTTTGGAGTAGAGTATGTTGTTTTGAGTTTTTGTCAAGATTTAAACAGGAAAGGCGAACTACACAGTGAATGCATGGAACTAGCACAAACATCCGAAAAATGCAGAACAAAGCTCTGCAAGGAAGACAACGATATTGTAGGACGTTGGTGATCAAACCTCCACCAGAATCCATGAGGTTCAATCAGCTGGTAAAACCGGACTTCGAGAATCACAAACGCGGGACCCGCCGCTACCATCGCGAGTGATACAATTGGATGGACCAGTTTTCATGTTGCAAAGTTAGTTTTGGTGGGTCCTTCAGACACAGGATGCCAGCATCCATCAGTCACTTACCGCCACGCTGGCCTGCCGTAAGGAGGACAACGAGCCGGTTTGCCTGGCTTCCCATGAAAGTCAATCAATGGACTTCCAAAGAAAGTCAATCAATGGAGAGTTCCGACTGAGTCACTGAGATTTGGCTCAGAGCTCCTCTCTTCACTGCAACCTCACAGATTCCTGTACGAATTCCAAGTTTACTCTTCTCGTTACTGGGACCTGCTCAAGTATGCTACCTGACTGGTGTGTGCAACACCTGGTGGCCGCTGTCACAAACAAGCGGCGCCTGTGTGAATCTCTGCTGAGCTGTCAGTCTTCTTTGCCTTACTAACATTAGCCGTGTATTATCTCTACCATTAAAGACACACCCCTTGGGTATATCTGTATATGCACCCATTCTCTTTCATTATTGTACCATGAGTTTCTGCTAGTAAAAGTCATGATTGTCGTTTGACCACATCATCTTTGTCTACTTCATCAACTGGGCTTCAATTTTATTTGCAGAAATGGATGCAGCACTCAAGCCAGAGCGGCTGACAATCGACCAGTCTGCCCCGAGGGTCAGAGAAAATTTCAACCACTGGATTGCTTGTTTCTATTACTACGTGGTTCGAAACAACGTGATCGATGAGGTAATCCCTGCTGGGTGAAGTCCCTTTTGGCTTAACGCAAGGAGCTACCACTCTGGCTATAGCCCGGAAACGTCTGACTGCCATGGAATGTGGTGCTTGCTCACCACCAGTTGCTGACAAGACGCCAGAAACCCGGGGAAAGTGATGCTGCCTATGCACTAGACCTCGACTCGCTGGCAAACGAATGCGATGTCAGGGCACTCAATGTGCAACAACACCGGAATGCCTTAAAGCTGGATGCTTTTTTCAACTCCAGTTACATCCATCAGAGGCTACTAGAGACAGAGCCCCTGACCTATGGCGGGGCAGTTATTCTAGCCAAAACATTGAGAAGTGCCATGCTCGAAACCAAAAGGGAAACATCCAGGAGTGCAGGAACTCTGAAGGAAAGAAAAGGGTGAACCCCTGGCAAATGCTACTTCTGTGATAAGAACTGGCATCCCAGACAGAAGTGCCCGCCTCGATCTGTTACCTGCAGCTATTGTGGGAAACTCGGCCAGATCACTAAAGCTGCAGGAATGCAAGACAACTCTGAAAAGGAGGATTCTTCAGACAAGCCGTCCGAATCAGCTTCAAGTGACCTGTGTTAGCTCAATTGACTGAAAAGTTTGGGGGTGTTACGGACTGGAATGGTCGACATGAAGGGGGAAATTAATGGTGAGACTCTCAATTGCCTAATAGACTCAGGGAGTACTGAGAGCCACATCCACGAGAAGGTTGCCAAAGCCTTAAATTTGTGGAAGTATCCACAACCTAAAGATATCGATGGCTTCTAGTGAACTTACAAAAACTGTATGGAACAAGTGGAAAGTTACTTTAAATTTGCAGGGACATTGCCTTGCTGATGTTTGGCTTTTTGTAATGCCTGAGCTCTGCAGTCCTGTGTTACTGGGGTTGGATATTCAATCTCAGATGAAAAGTTTCGATGGGCCACTAGCCACACTTACCATCCCCCACGCTAGTTACTATGGTCTGGTCTGTCCTCACTAAATATCAAAGCCCCTTCCCCGTTCAGTGATTTTTCCAAGTGTTGGCCGATCGCCACTAAGAGCCATTCTTACAGCAAGGAGGATCATGAGTTTATCAAAGCTGAGACCCAGAGACTGCTTAAAGAGGTAGTAATTGAACCATGTTATGAGTCTGTGGTGAGCCCAGGTGGTAGTTGTGAAAAATCACACTAAGAAACGACTGGCTATTGAATACAACCAGACAATCAACCGTTACACTATCCTGGATGCCTACCGCCTGCCACGCATCAATGAAATGATAAATCAGATAACGCAATACAAAGTGTACTCCACTATCGACCTCAAGGCGGCTTATCACAAAATCCCCATTAAGAAAAAGGACGACCCTATACGGCCTTTGAGGCTGATGGGGGGGGTTATAACAGTTCAAAATGGTACCTTTTGGAGTGACTAATGGTATGTCAGTGTTTCAGAGGGAAATGGATATTATTGTTAGAACAAATGAGTTACAGGGTACGTTTCCCTATCTGTGTTAAAACACAGATTGAGCACAACAACTTAAAGAAATTTTTAGCAACAGGTAAAGAACTCAACCTGACATTTAACGAGGGCAAATGCGTTTTCAACGCGACAGAGCTACCCACTCTGGGCTACATTGTCAGCAAGGGCGAAATCCACCCCGATCCAGAAAGAATGGCCACCCTTAAGAAGTTACCACCCCCAGACTCCGCAAAAGCCCTTAAAAGGTGTATGGGATTCTTTTCCTACTACTGCAAATGGGTACGTGACTACGCTACGAAGGCACGCCCTCTGTTTGACAATAAATCTTTTTTTTCTCTCCATAGCTTTGAAGGCTTTTGAGAGAATTTAAGCTGATATTGCCAAAGCTGCACTCTCGTCCATTGACGAGGATGTCCCATACCAAGTGGAAACTGATGTCTCAGATTGTGCTTTAGATGGAACCCTTAATCCACACATCTCAAACTCTGGCCCGATATAATTATATTTGGCCCGCAAGATCATTTCAAAAATGTATTAGAGGTGGCCTGCCCTGCAGCGAGAGCCGATGCTGTTTTTTGGTAATGTCACCCCCACCATCCTCCCCCTTCATTGCACATCCTTCCCCATTGTAACACGAGAAATTGTAACACGAGAAGTCTGTCGATGTCATCAGCCGCCAAGACAGTTGGAAGGCTCCCCGCACAACCAGTCACTTCTCCCACCTGTCGAGCGGTGCGGCAGATGGGCGAGCGCCTGTGATTTCCTGTCAGCGCGACAGGCATGGCAGGCTGCGCATGGCCCCCGGGCAGCGCGAGCCCCGCGCGACTGGCACCGGACGGCCCTTCCACAGCGCGAGCGCACTTCTCCTGGTCGCCATGGCCTTCAGCGCTTGCACCCGCGCGGACCCCAGGGACGGCTGGTTCGGCCCTGCACGTGAAGAGAGAGATGGTGGCTGTCCGCAAAGGCTGATCGGCAGCGCGCTGGGCCTGAGTGGGTGGGTAAGCAGGGGTGGGCAGAGGGTGTAGGTGAGGAGTAATGGGCAGGGGAAGTTATGGTGGTGCGAGGGGCAGTTAGAGGGAGGGATGAGTAGAAGGAGGGGTGGATAGGGAAGAGGTAAAAGGGGAGGGGCAGGGCGAGTAGGGGAGGGGTGATTAGAGGGTGAGAGACGGGTAGAGGGAGGAACAGGGGAGAGGCAGTAGAGGGGTGTGTATAGGATGGGGTGGGTAGAGGCAGAGCGAGTGGAGTGAGGGGTGAGTAGAGGTTGGGTAAAGGACTGGTCAGGTAGAGGGATGGTGGGTCGAGGGTGAATAGAGGTCTAGAGCCTGAGGAGTGAGCAGGAAATGCTGAGTCCTGATGCAGGCCAAAATGGACACAGCTTGTGAATGCTGACTACATCTCCACAGGGACCAAATAGGTTTCCCTCAGGTCAAGCAAAGGGTGAACTTGAGCTACCTACTCCTGACCTGCAAAATTATCCTCCTAAAGTTATATCCTAAAGTTTAACATTACATATGTTGAAAGAAGAGAAAACATGCAGATGTTGTTGAAAATTTTCATTAAATATTTAGTTTGGCCCTCGACTTAGTCCAAGTTTTTAATTTTGGCCCTCCGTGAATTTGAGTTTGACACCCTTGCCTTAATCAAAAGGGCAGACCGGTGGAATTCTTCTCCCGCATGTTACACGGACCTGAACTAAAACATCCTTGAAAATGAAACCCAGGCTACAATGAGACTGTTCACCTCTGGAGATACTTTCTAGCTGGCACAAAATTTACCCTGGTTACTGATCATTAATCTGTAGCATACATGTTAAGTACTAAACACAAAAGTAAAATGAAAAACGATAAGATGGCACGCTGGTGAATAGAACTATCAACATACATTTATGAGATCCAGTACAGACCTGGCAGTTTAAATGATCCCTCTGACACATTGTCACGAGCTGCTGCCGGTGCTCAGCTTGAGGGGCTAAAAGAGATCCATAGCAGACATAAGGGCTAACAAACTTCTTTACTCCCTGGAAGAAATCAAAAAACTGACTAAAAGCTGTTGGCGCAGAATGCAAACCCCAGAACTTTAATGCTCCAGAGGCCACTCTCATCAAGGCAACCCAACCTTTTGAGAGGATTAGCTTGGATTTTAAAGGGCCGCTACCTTCCAACAACAAATATGTATATTTCCTTACTGTAATCGACGAATACTCAAGGTTTCCCTTCACAATAGCCTCCCCTGATGTCTCATCAGCGTCCGTCATTAAGGCACTTGACAGAATTTTCAGTGCTTTTCGTTTTCCCAGTTACTTTCATACAGAGGTTCAGCATTCATGAGTGATGAGCTGCGCCAAGCCCCGCTACAAAAGGGGATTGCCATCAGCCGTACCACGCGCTACAATGGGCAGGTCGAAAGGGCTAATGCTACAGTCTGGAAGACTGTTAACCTTGTGTTAAAGACACATGGTTACCCTGTTACCCAGTGGCAGGAGGTGCTGCCTGAGGCACTACATTCCATTCGGTCCTTATTGTGTACTGCAACAAATCAAACAACTCATGAATGTAGCTTTTCTTATGAAATCAGGAACTGTGATGGACTGGCCAGCCTGTTTATCTGAGCCTGGCACCATGCTGCTGAAGAGCCAAGCTCGGACACGTAATACGGCTCCTCCAGTCCAACCATTTCATGCTAAACCCATTTATGCTCATGTTAAATTCCCAGATGGGAGGATTGACACTGTACCCCTAAGAGATCTGGCCGAGCCTGATTCGCCCAAGATACTCTTGGGCGAATATAGAATTATCCTGGATTCCTGAGAAGAAGAAGGATCAATTTATTTATAAATGGAATTCTAAATTGTTGCGTCAGTATACGTCAGCTCTTTTAATGCCTTTGATGGAATCATGGACTGTGATAAATAAACAAATAGGTACACGAGAAAATTTCGTGTAAAACACCTTTATATCAGAATAAACTTTTCCCGTTTACACTTAATTATCAATTTTTGAAATTATGGGATCAAAAAGAAATAAAACTGTACAGGATTATTTAGAAGGAGGTTATTTTATTTCTTTTCATAGAATGAAAGAGAAATATGAAATCCAGTCAAATACCCTTTTTTGTTATAATCAAGATAGGGCTTTATTATTGGATAATTATAGATATACTTTGAGGATGACTCAACATTCTTAATTTGAAACTTTACTTATAGAAGGTGGTAAGAAGAGATTTATATCTGAAATGTATTTGTTATTGCAAAATAAAATGCTTAAACAAGACTCTCATTAATCTAGGATAAAATGGGGAAAGGATTTAGGGATTGTGAAAATCCAAGATGATTGGAGGATTTTGTGTAAACATTGTTTGAGTAAGATTATTAATGTAAGATATAGATTTAGTATAGGTATCGCGTAGTATAGGTTTAGTATAATCTTATGCATCAATTATATTTATTTCCAGAAATATTAAAGGAATGTAATTTATCTTCTTCAGATTTATGTTTTTTAGATATCGGAAGGACGTTCGTTGTATTTTACATTCTACTTGGTCATGCGATATGGTAAAAAATCTTTTTGGATGCGACTTAATGAGTTATTAGAACATATTTTAAGGTTAGAATACCATCGGATCCATTATTAAATTTGTTAGGTAATATTAAAAAGTGGGTCTCGAATTCAGATTGACTAGATTTCAAAAAGCATTTTTGAGATTGGCATCAGTTGTTGCTAAAATATGTAAAACGATTACATGGATAAACGAGATTAATTTGGGTTTACGAAGGTGGCATATGGAGTTGAGATCATGTATCCCGTTGGAAAAAACAACGTATTATTTACGTGCTAATTATTTTTTTTCTTTGGAAAATTCCTAAACTCCATCTGAGACAGCCCGAACGCTGGCACAAGGAAGGAGGCAACACACAATCTGGGAATTTCCATCTCGTCCACGCAGTCTCTTATCGGCCACTGGATCTCGCATCTTTCATCACACATGACTTCTGCTCAAATGCTAATTAATGACGGAATTACATCCCTGCAGACATCAGTAATTAATTCTTCAAACATATATTCCTTTTCATCTGACGTTCTACAATAACACTCATTAGCACTGTCTCCCCTTACACATTCGCCATCTGAGCACATTGTGGGTGAAAATAAAATAACTTCTCACATGCAATCATTCGAGTTGTCCAAAAATAAATAAACGACTTTACAATGAGAAATAGAAAAACAAGTTCAAACATGCAACAAAACGACGAGTGTCACTGAAATATATTAAAATGTCCAGTGACCTAATTTGGCTGATACAGAAAATGAACTCCCTTACTTCGTGCGCGATTTTGCATTACTTCATTGAGACCTATTCTGGGGAAAGTCTTACTAGTACAAAATTGACAGATGCACCTGAATTGTAGACGGACAGATATCATTGCGGGCAGATAATCTAGAATGGTGGAAAGGGTTGAAACCATTTTGACTGGCGGAAGTAAATCTGAACCTGGGTGCAGAAAAAAGGGCAGAACATGAATGGGATGAGTAAATGTGTTGTGGATTTGTGCAGAATGCCTGAAAGTTGTGGAAACATGCATATAATCATTTGGAGAGATTGAAATACGTCTATCCAAATGTGAGTGGTGTTAAGAATGAATGTTATCACCTTAGAACATGTGGTTGTGCATGGAGTTACGATGTTGTGGATTTTACTGAGTATTGGCTGTCAAGGGGTATTGGATTGGCTGATACAGGTAACAAATGTTGTAAGGAATACTCAGGGAGGGACATGATGGCGTTTAGCATTGAATGTCAAGGTTTATAATGGAAGATGAGTGTCAACTTCGAGGCGTAGTCTGGCAGTCAGAAATAAGAAGTGAAAAATCACTGCACTGGGAGTAGTTTCCCAATTAGTCCTCGCGTCACTCATGTAAAGGATATACGTTGAGAAAAATGAATCAGACAGGAGAGTAGTTGCAGTCCTGTTCCGGAAGGACAAGAGTTGGTGACCAGGGGATAAATCAATGCAGTCCTGTCACAGACAAACATGAGAGTGAGAGCAGGGGATAAATCAATGCAGTTCTGTCCTGGGCGCATGAGAGGAAATGACCAGAGGATAAATCAATGCAATGCCATAGGTGAACATGAGAGTGAGACCAGGGGAGAAATCAATGCAGTTCTGTCCTGGGCGCATGAGAGGAAATGACCAGAGGATAAATCAATGCAATGCCATAGGTGAACATGAGAGTGAGACCAGGGGAGAAATCAATGCAGTTCTGTCCCGGGCGGACGAGAGTGTGTGACCAGGGGATAATCCTTGCAGTCATGCCCCGTGCACACGAGAGTAGGAGACCAGGGGTTAAATCAATGCAGTTTTATCCCAAACACATGAGAGGGTGTGACCAGGGTATAAATAAATGCAGTCCTGTCCTGGGCGTACGAGAGTAGGTGACCTGGCAATAAATCAATGCAGTCCTGTCCTGGGCGCAAAAGAGTACGTTAGCACAGGATCAATCAATGCAGTATTATCCCGGGCACGTGAGAGCATGTGTCCAGTGGATAAATTATTGTAGTCCTATCTTGGCACAGGAGTGTAAGTGACCAGGGGATAAATCAATGCAGCTTTGTCCCAGGCGCACGAGAGTAGGTGACCAGGGGATAAATCAGTAGCGTTGTGTCCCGGGTGCACGAGAGGGTGAGAACAGTGTATAAATCAACGAAGTCCTGTCAAGGGCGCACGAGAGGGAAGACCAGTGGATAAATCAATGCAGTCATGCCCCGTGTGCACGAGAGTGTGTGACCGGGAATAAATCAATGCTTTTCAGTCCAGGGCACACGAGAGGGTGTGACAACTCAATAAACCAATCCAATCATGTCCCGGTTGACAAGTGTAGGTGACAAGGGAATGAATCAACGCAAACCTGTCCCAGGTGCGTAAGAAGGTGTGACCAGACTATAAATCAATCCAGTCCTATCAAGTGTGCATGAGAGGGTGTGACGAGGAGATAAATTAATGCAGTCCAGTCCCAGGCGCACGAAGGTAGGAGACCAGGCGATAAATCAATGCAGTCCTGTCCCGGCATCACGAGTGTAGGTGATAAGAGGATATATCAATGCAGCCCTCTCCCGGCCACACGAGAGTAGGTGATCAGGAGATAAATCATTGGAGTCCCGTACCGGGAGTTTGAGAGGGTGAAACCAAGGGATAAATTATGCAGTTCAGTCCCACGTGCAGAAGAGAGAGTTTTCAGGGTATAAATCAATACAGTCTTGTTCCGGTAGCACAACAGTGTGAGACGAGGGAATAAACTAATGCAGTTTTGACCAGGGTGCACGAGAGTAGGTGACCAGGGAATAAATCAGTGGAGTCCTGTCCCGGCGCAGGAGCGTTAGTGTGGGCGCACGAGTGGGTGTGACCAGGCGATAAATCAATGCAGCCATGTCCTGGGTGCACGAGAGGATGTGACCAGGCTATAAATCAAACCAGTCCTATCAAGGGTGCCAGGGAGGGTGTGACTAGAGGATAAATCAATGCAGTTCTGTTCCGGCAGCACGAGAGTGGGTGATAAGGTGATAAACTAATGCAGTTCTGTCCTGGGCGCACGAGAGGAGGTGATCAGGGAATAAATCAATGCAGTCATGTACAGGGAGCACGAGAGTAGGTAACCACGGGATAACTCGATGCAGTAATAACCAGAGCGCACGAGAGCATGTGACCACTGGATAAATGATTGGAGTCCTATCCCAGCGCATGAGAACAGATGACCAGGGGATAAATCAGTGGAGACCTGTCCAGGATGTACGAGAGAGTGAGACCAGTGGATAAATCAATGCAGTCCTGCCACAGGTGAACATGAGAGTGAGACCAGGGGAGAAATCAATGCAGTTCTGTCCCGGGAGGATGAAAAGGTGTAACTAGGGGATAAATCAATGCAGTTCAGCCCCTGGTGCACGAGAGGCTGTGACCAGGGGATAATCCTTGCAGTCATGCCCCGTGCGCACGAGAATGTGTGACCAGGGGATAAATCAATGCAGTTCTATCCCAGACACGTGAGAGGGTGTGAACAGTGTATAAATTAATGCAGTCCTGTCTCGGGTGCACCAGACGGTATGACCAGTGGATAACACATACAGTAATGCCCTGGGCACAGGACAGATGGAGACCAGCAGATAAATCAATGCAGTTCTATCCCGGGCTTACAAGAGGTTGAAATCAGGGGATAAATTCATGAGGTCCTGTGCCAGGTGCAAGAGAGTAGGTGACCTGGTGATAAATCAGTGCAGTCCTGTCCCGGGCGCAAAAGAGTAAGTTAGCACGGGATCAATCAATGCAGTATTATCCCGGGCACTCGATAGCATGTGACCAGGGGATAAATCATGCAGTCATGCCCCGTGCGCATGAGAGGGTGTGACCAGGGAATAAATCAATGCAGTCCTGTCACAGGCGAACATGAGAGTGAGACGAGGGGATAAATCAATGCAGTTCTGTCCTGGACGAATGAGAGTGTGTGACCAAGGGATAAATCAATAAAGTCCAATCCTGACGCAGGAGTGAAAGTGACCAGGGGATAAATCAATGAAGTCCTGTCCTGCATGGACAAGTGGGAGTTGTAGTCCTGTCCCAGACACACGAGAGGGTGTGACCAGGGCATTAATTGATGCAGTCATGCCCCGGGCCCACGTCAGGTGGAGACCAACTGATAAACCAATGCAGTTTTGTCCCGGGTGCACGATAGTAGGTGACCAGGGGTTAAATCAGTGGAGTCCTGTCCCGGGTGCATGAGAGGGTGAGACCAGTGGATAAATCAATGCAGTCCTGTCCTGCATGGACAAATGGGAGTTGTAGTCCTGTCCCAGGCGCACGAGAGGGTGTGACCAGGGGATAAATCAACCCAATCCTATCAAGGGTGCACGGGAGGGTGTGACTAGAGGATAAATCAATGCAGTTCTGTCCAGGGCACACCAGAGTCGGTGACCAGGGAATAAATCAATGAAGTTCAGACCCAGGTGCACAACATGGTGAGACCAGGGGATAAATCAATGCAGTTCTGTTCCAGGAGCATGAGAGTAGGTGATAAGGTAATAAACTAATGCAGTTCCGTCCTGGGCGCACATGAGTAGGTGACCAGGGGATAAATCAATGCATTCCGGTCCCACGTGCACAAGAGGGAGTTTTCAGGGTATAAATCAATGCAGTCTTGCATTCGGAGCACGGGAATAAGTCACCACGGAATAACTCAATGCAATAATAACCAGAGCACATGTTAGCATGTGACCAGTGGATAAATGATTGTATTCCTATCCCGGTGCACGAGAGGAAATGACCATACATGCAGTCATGCCCTGAGCACCCGACAGATGAAGACCTGCCAATAAATCAATGCAGTCCTGCCACAGGTGAACATGAGAGTGAGACCAGGGGAGAAATCAATGCAGTTCTGTCCCGGGCGGACGAGAGGGTGTAACTAGGGGACAAATCAATGCAGTTCAGCCCCAATCAATGCAGTTCTATCCCAGACGCATGAGAGGGTGTGACCAGGATATAAATCAATGCAGTCCTATCCCGTGTGCACGAGAGTGTGTGACCAGGGTATAAATCAATACAGTCCTGTCCTGGGTGCAAAAGAGTACGTTAGCACGGGATCAATCAATACAGTATTATCTCGGGCACGTGGTCGCATGTGACCAGTGGATAAATGATTATAGTCCTATCTCGGCGCAGGAGTTTAAATGACCAGGGGATAAATCAATGAGGCCCTGTCCTGCATGCACAAGAAGGTGACACAAGGAGATAAATTAATGCAATCCTGTCGGGGGCGTACCCGAGAATGAGTCAAAGCAGATCTGTTACGGGCGCATGAGCGGGTGTAACCAGTGTATAAATGAATGTAGTCCTGACCCGGGCGCACGAGAGTAGCTGCCCAGGGGATCAATCAATGCAGTTCTATCCCAGACGCACGAGAGGGTGTGACCAGTCAATAATATATGCAGTCATGCCCTGGGCACCCGACAGATGGAGACCTGCCGATAAATCAATGCAGTCCTGTCCTGGGCTTACAAGAGGGTGAAACCAGTGGAGAAATCCATGAGGTCCTGTCTCAGGCTCACGAGATTATGTGACCGGGGATAAATCTACGCAGTCAGGTTGCGGACGCACGAGAAGGTGAGACCAGGTGATAAATCAATGCAGTCCTGTCCCTGTTGCACGAGAATGTGCAGTCCTGTCAAGGCCTCACGAGAGGGTGTGACCAGAGGATAAATCAATGCAGTGCTGTTCTGGGTGCACAAGACGGTGTGGCCAAGGGATAAATCAAGGCAGTTCTCTCACCAGCGCACGAGAGGGAGTGAACAGGGAATAAATCAATGCAGTCCTGTCCCGGGAGCACGAGAGAGTGAGACCACGGGCTCAAGTAGAGCAGCTGGTTAAGTTAGCACCAAGGCGTGCACCCAGGGAGAAGCGTCCCATAGTCCTGGAAGCACAGGAGCCCCACAGATCCGCTCTGGGACCGGTACTGAATCACCTTCAGACCCCGACAGTCACTCACACACACACACACACACACACACACACAGACAGACAGACAGACCCGGGGAGATGTGCACTGTGCATGCATGCCTGAGAACCTCTGCCTGCCGCGTTATCCGGGCTGTTAACGTGATGACGTAAGAGCGACGTCATGGGCCGCGCGCTCTTTGACCGTCTGAAGATGGTGAAGATGCTCTTTAGTAGAAATGGTTCACACAAACTGGGTCAGAGGTGGCGGGGATGGGTGTGAGAGTGGGGTTGGGTGGGGTGGGATGGGATGGGATGGGGGTCGGGGTCGGGACCTGCGAGGGCGAGGGGGACCCACGAGGTTGAGTGGGTCGAGGACCTGAGCGGATGAAGGGGCCTGTGCTCCTTGATCTTCTGTCTGGGGCTGGCTGTGGTTGGCTGCGAGTAGGGCGGGTGACCTGGTTCTCTCTCTTTATCCGCCACAGCTCGTCAGCGCTGGCTGCGACATTCCTGGGGCCTGAGAAGATCTCGTCCGCTAGCAGGAGCTGGATGACCTCCAGCATTTGTTCAAGGAAGGGTTGCTCAAACATCAGGCAGGGTTTGTTTCCTTCTGCCACTGTGAGCATCTCATCCATTAAAGCTGATGGGGCTCTGTCCCCCAGGCCATCGAGGTGCATCAGTCTGGCCGCGCACTGCTGACGGGAGAGTCCGAAGGTGCAGAGGAGGAGGTGGTTGACGGTGATGTACTTGCCCTCCTCAGGGATCGTGTCATCCACTCTGGCCGCTGTTTCTTCATTGAGGACACTCGCCATGTGGTAGAACATGGTGGAGTTCGAGATGATCTTCCGGAGTCTAATCTGTGCCTCCGCCTGCCCGAGCCATGTACGGGGCTCGTTGGTCCAGAAGGGGGGAGCTTTACTGAGACGGCGCTCATTGCCGAAGAGTCCATGTTTGGAGATCTGGACTGGTCGGGGTCACAAATGTAGTGGCTGCTACACACAGAAAACACCACTAGACTCGGTGGGATTGTGGCAGGCTAGAAGAAGTCAGGAAACTGACTAAAAGCTGTCCTGTTTGCGCAGAATGCAAACTGCAATACTTCAATGCTCCGGAGGTTACTCTCATCAAGGCAACCTGACATTTTGAGAGGATTAGTTTAGATTTTGAAGGGCTGTTACCTTTCAACAACAAAAATGTACATTCCTGACTGTAATTGACGAATATTCCAGGTTTCCCTTTGGGATACCCTGCCCTGATGTCTCGTCAGTGTCTGTCATTAAGTCACTTGACAGAATTTTCAGCATTTTTGGTTTTCCCAATTACATTCATACTGATAGGGGCTCAGCATTCATGAGCCCTGAACTGCGGTGAGCCTTGCTACGAAAGGGGATTGCCACCAGCTGTACCATATGCTACAACCTGCAGGGCAATGGGCAGGTTGAAAGGGCTAATACTACAGTCTAGAAGACTGTTAATCTTGCTTTAAAAACACATGGTTACCCTGTTACGTGGTGGCAGGAGGTGCTGCCTGAGGGGCTACATTCAGTGGCAGCTCTCCTGACATCTAATCAAGCACTTTTGAGCCACTATGAACTCTTCCCCAAGAGAATTAATCTGACCTTCCATGACTGTATTACTGTCAACTCGACAGCCTTTTAAAAAGTGCCTCCAGGTGAACATGGATTGTTTGCAGTAAAACTATCTTTTAACAGGACAAGATTTAACAGATCGAAGTTTACACTGCAGGTGATGCCATTGTGAAAAATACAGAAATAAAGACAGCTGCCTTCTATCATCCAGTCTTCCCAGGATTTGAATTGTTTCTATTTGTTAGAGAAAAGGAAAGGAATATTTATCCCCATACCTGAACCCTGTCCCCCTCAGACAGATGCTACTGCAAGAGCTGCTGTTATGAATCACCGTTGATTCAGAAATTGAAGTCTCGCCTGATAGGGGATAACTTCAGGGCCCTGCTCATTTCATTGAGCTCTGTAAACAGTAGGGATCCAGAATTATGAACCACCCCTGCTGGACAATTTCTTTGAACTGTACAACTTAATGCAATAATTTATTTGACCAAGGAGGAGTGGCACATCGCTCATCTGAGAAGCTAGGACTGACCAAAGGAAGGGACGCATTATCTCTCCACAAAATTCTCTTCAGGAAGTACACAAGTGCCTCCCTTTTGAGTGAATGGAGCAGTGGTTCTCAACCTTTATCTTCTCATTCACATCCCACTTCAAGTGATCCCTACGCCATGAGTGCTCTGTGATTAGTAATGAGAAGAAAATGTTTGAAAAACCCATTTTAATCAGTCCTCATTGACTCATGGAGTGCACAGTTTCAGAACTCCAAAAGAAATGGGCCAACAACCATTTTTCTCCGAGCAAAATAAGGTCTGGAACACTGATTCTCAACCTTCCCTTCCCAACCACACGCCACCTTAACCAATCCATGACACAGCACAGAGCACCGATGGCATAGGGATCACTTAAAGTGGGTTGTGAGTGGAAAGAAAAAGGTTGAGAACCACTGGTGTCAAGAGTGATTTTATAGAATTAATAAAAATATTGTCTTGTTATGATTGATTTGCCTGGGACCTTGAAGAATAAGTCGTCAGCAGGAACTGGGTTGAACTGAATCAAAGTTTTGCTGTTATTTGAAATGCTTATAAACCCGCAAGGCAGAACAGGGTTAAAATCCTAAGACTGAAGTGATATTTGTTGATCACCTATGTACAGCCACTAACCAAAGCACTGTCATTCCACACTCACAGGGGCAGGAGACTCAGAGATGTCTGGAGGAACCCACTGGAGTCAAGCAGGTGTCCCTCCTGCAGCCCGATGACAATGTGCTTTGAGGTAGAACAATGCTTGAAAATGCATCAAGAAGACCTAAACACTCCAATATCCTTTGAGCTGAGGACCAGCAATCAACTTGAAAATGAACAAGATCACATGATTTCTGAATCCATTGAAATGCAGCATCAGAGACAAAATTAACTAAACCAAATATGCAAACAGTAAGTGTTGCTATCTTTGTTGCTCTATTATACCCACATTTATCCTGTTTGTTTTAAGAAAATATTGACTTGACTTCTATTAAGATTTTGTTTTACTGATTTGAAGATGGGTTTAAAATTTCGACCCTGCTGTGGACTGCCTGAGGCACTGAGTTCAGGCCATGGTCCTCACTTTGTAGCCAAGATAAATGAAAAATTGGATCTTGGGTATTACTTAACTTTTGTAACTCCTTCCAAAATTAATCCCAATTCTGTCCCAAAGGGTCTTAATTTTGAAGATTCCCAGGTAGAACGTAAAGTAACTATTTTTTTATTCCAAATAAAACATTTATCTGAAAAATTAGAATTTAATCCATTCAATTTCTGTGGAGTAAGATCTTGTACCATTCTATGCCCAACATTAATTGTGTCCTGACAAAGTTCTAAAAAAATTTCCTCTTGAATATTTATTTTTAAATCTTTCTCCCATCTTTGTCTTGACTTCTGACCTCATTCCATTTTGCAAAGTTGTCTACATCACAGAAATGTCCAATTAAATTTGTTCAGTTAACATCAAATATGGACCCAAATATTCTCATAACTATGCCTTTAACTGATAATAGAATATTGTATTGTTCTGTATCCCATACCTACATTTCAATTGCTCAAATGTCATTAAAGTTGAACCTTTTATGCAGTGATTTTCAAACTTTTTCTTCCCACTCACCACAATATTGTATATACTGAGACCTTAAAGTAATGGTTCTCACATCCCACTTCGCCATAGATTAGTAAGGGATTCTAAAAGTAGTACATGACTGGGAAGGTTGAGAATCACTGCTCTGGACCTAATAGTTACCAAAATAGTTGTGGCCCATTTCCTTTGGTGTTATGAAACCGTGCATGTCAAGAGTCAATGAGGGATGATTAAAACTTTCTTTCCACCCAAAAACCATCTGAAGCAATCCCTTATTAATCGCAGAGCACCAATGGCAGAAAGGATTACTTAAAGTGGGATGTGAGTGGAAAGAAATGTTGAGACCTAATGTTTTATTGTCTTAATTCCTTTCTAAAACCAAATAACTGAAATATTTACTTGCAAATTTTTTTGACACAGAATTAAACATCAAAAAGAATCTGTTCAAATAGCTGATCTATATCAACCAGTGCATAGAATAGAGGAGTTGGGAAATGATGTTGAGACTGTAGAAGGCCAAATTTAGAGTACTGTGTGCAGTTCTGGTCACCAAATTATAAGAAGGATATCAACAAAATAGAGAGGGTGTAGAGAAGATTTACGTCAATGTTACCTGGGTTTCAGCATCTCGATTACAAAGAAAGATTGAGCAAATTAGGTCTTTATTCTTTGAATCATAGAAAGTTGAGAGGGGATTTGATAGAGGTATTTAAGATGACGAGAAGGATAGATAGAATTGATGTGGATAGGCTTTTTCCATTGTGAGTGGGATAGATTAAAACAAGAGGTTTTGAGTTCAAAGGCAAAAGTTCAGAAGTAACATGAGGGGGAATCTCTTTACTCAAAGAGTGGCGGCTGAGTGGAATGAGCTTCCGGGAGAAATAGTGGTGGCAGGGTCCATTTTGTCTTTTAAGGGAAAATTGGATTGGTATATGGATGGGAGGGGAATGCAAATAGGTGGGACTAGATGAGAGTATTTAGTTCAGTGTGGACGAGAAGGGCCAAATGACCTGTTTCTGTGCTGTGATTGTTATATGGTTAAAATGTGTGGCAGTAACTTGGAAGTCCAATGTGTATTTGGGAATGGGTCGTTGTATCCACCTTGAAATAATTACATATAATTGATGGAACAAATTTGAATTTTCTTTTTTAAAAAATTTGGGAACCGTATTTACCAAGTGTAGGAATTAAGTTGTAATCACCCAACCTGAACCTTCTGACTCCTAAAATCGAGAAAGTTAAGACGTTAGAATTTATTTGAGAGTTTTGCTCAATTTTTACCAGATGTTTTCTTTTTTCTTTTCTATTGGGTAGTGGGGAGGTGGGGTTTTTTTTTAAATCATTGTGCATTAATGTTAACTTATTTTCAAGTAAGAAATTTATGTTTTTAATGCATATGTGAAATTAAATAAAAAAATTTTAAGGATGATGTAAATGAAGAACTGTTTCAGGAAATGGGGATTTTCCGCTACTCCCATTAACCCCAGGCAGCAGGAATGTGTGAATGAAAAACTAAACTGGCCAGATTGACTGAGGAAACACGGCTAGAGTTACCCAAAAAGTGCTCCCCTATCATTGATTTAACGCAGGTGACACTGAGGATTGTTGGGGCAGAGATGGTCCATGGACAGCCAATATGGACAGCTTGGGGAACAAAGCCCACAATGCCATTTGGGATGGATTACCTGAAGAGAAACAAATATTAGAGAGAGAGACACACACAGACAAACACGCACACAGACAAACACATGCTCAGAGACCCACACATTCGCGCTACCGGCGCAGGTGCGCCCCGGCGCAGGCGCGCCCCAGCGCAGGAGCGCATGCTCAGAGACGCACACACCTACACTAATAGACCCACACACACACCCACACTCAGAGACCAACACAGAGACCCATACACACACTCGGTGACCCACACACACACACACACACACACACACACACACACACACACTCAGAGACCCACACAGACACAGAGACAGACCCGCACACATAGACCCACACACACGTACACATAGACCAACACACACACACACACACACATGCTCAGAGATACACACGCTCAGAGACCCACACACACACAGACACACACAGTCAATCATAGGATCTGCTTTGGTGTTGTTCAGCTGTGAAACTAGTGGCCATTTGGAGAATGCGTCTGCAGTGTTTAGGAAAGTCTCACCCATGAGTAGTCCAGCGAAGTCTACATGAATCTAATGCGAGGGTTTGGATGGTCATTATCATAGGTTAGCTTTGGCTTGTGCCATTTTTGGCTGCATTGTCTGACATACTTCACATTCTCTTACTGTTGTTTCAATGTCTCTGTCGATAGAGCACCACCAGACATGCATCCAGGCCAGTGCCTTCATTCGACCCATTCCCGGATGGTTGTGGTGGTCGGAGTGGATCAGCACCTAATTTGTTGTCATTAGTATTTCCTTTAGTTGATTGACTTTTTTATTTCTGTGTTCCAATACCACGTTTGATCTTTCCTGAGTAATTGGTTCAGCGGGATGCATAGGGTAGACATATTAGGGATATGTTTTTGGTAGTGATTAACAAGTGCTAGGAAAGACTGTAAATCCGATTTGTTAGTTGGGTACGGGGCCTTGTGAACGGCTTCTGTTCCTGCTGGATTCATTGTCGATTTTAAACCCAAGATGTGTTACCGAGAGGCGCGTAAAGGCATAGTTGTCCTTTCGTAACCCTGTTGTAGTCTGGTTAAAACCTTTTCAAGGTTTTGTAAGTATCCACTGTCGTTTGGCCCGTGATGATGACATCATCTAGGTAACGCCCAACTGAGAGTCCATGTCGTGATGTGGCCATGGTTGCTTGAAAAATCACTGGTACTGCTGAAATTCTGTAAGACTTGCAGTTATAGGAGAAGAGTCCCAGATGGGACAGATTGTCACATATTCCCTGGAGTTTTCTTCTCCAATTCTATCTGCTGATAGGCTTAGGACAAATCTAGTTTTGTGAATTTTTGACCTCTGTTGAGTGTTTGGAAGAATTCTTCTGCCTTGGGCATTGGGTGTTCGGGTACTTTGAGTGATGGGTTGATGGTGACTTTGTAATCGCTGCAAATTTGAATCTCCCCGTTTACTTTTCGTACGGGTATGATGGGCGCTGCCCAATCGCTGTATTATATTGGTTCTAATGTGACTTCATACTTTTAGTCGGTTTAATTCAGCCTCAATTTTCCCTTTCATAGCAAATGGGACTATTCTGGCTTTTTAAACAATTTTTTATTTTTCACACCATAAACCACATTGACCAAGATACATACATTTTCCTTTTCAAATATATACAGTGTCATTTTCTCCCCCCCCCCATCCCACCCTACCTACCTCCCCCCCCCCATTCATTTAAAGTACAGAATCTAAGATACATTAAACCAGTCAAAAAATGTTGTCATTCAATAAAAATAAACAAGAAATTCCACTGAGTCAATTCTTTTCATTTCCTTCTCCTTTCGTTATTTTAGGTGGTAGATGTCCCCGGTAGGTTTTCTCGATTGTGTTTCATGTCTGGCTCCCATATTTGTTCAAATATTTCAATATTATTTCTTAAATTATATGTTATTTTTTCTAATGGAATACATTTATTCATTTCTATATACCATTGTTGTATTCTCAAATTATCTTCTAATTTCTAGGTTGACATAATCCATTTTTTTGCTACGGCTAGAGCTATCATAACAAATCATTTTTGTGCACCATCCAAATCAAGTCCAAATTCTTTGTTTTTTATGTTACTTAGGAGGAAGATCTCTGGGTTTTTTGGTATATTGTTTTCTGTAATTTTATTTAATATCTGGTTTAGATCTTCCCAAAATTTTTCCACTTTCTCACATATCATTGCATGAATTGTTGTTCCCATTTCTTTTTTACAACAAAAACATCTGTCAGATACTGTTGGGTCCCATTTATTTAACTTTTGAGGTGTAATGTATAGCCTGTGTATCCAGTTATATTGTATCATACGTAACCTCGTGTTTATTGTATTTCTCATAGTTCCAGAGCATAACTTCTCCCATGTTTCCTTCTTTATCTTTATGTTTAAATCTTGTTCCCATTTTTGTTTAGTTTTACCATTTGTTTCCTCATTCTCCCTTTCTTGCAGTTTAATATACATATTTGTTATAAATTTTTTGATTATCATTGTATCTGTAATCACATATTCAAAATTACTTCCCTCTGGTAAACTCAGACTGCTTCCCAATTTGTCATTCAGGTAGGATCTCAGTTGGTAGTATGCCAACACTGTATCTTGAGTTATATTATATTTATCCTTCATTTGTTCAAAGGATAGTAATTTATTTCCTGAAAAATAATTTTCTATTCTTTTGATCCTTTTTTCTCCCATTCTTTGAAGGAAAGGTTATCTATTGTAAAAGGGATTAACTGATTTTGCATCAGTAGGGACTGTTCTGGCTTTAAAGAATTTTGGTTCTGCATTATCTTTTAATTGCACCTTTGATTTTCCCCAATTCTTGGAAAACCACTGCGTGGTTGCTAAGGATTTGTTCGAATTCTGGCTGGGAGGTGTCCGTGTGGTTTACATTTAGTATTGAACCGATTTCCAGCCAGTCTAGGGAAATGTATTGTAGGCATTTTCTTCTGAAGAGTGCTGGTCCCTGGCTATTTATGATGTAGAGAGACAGTGTTTTTGGTTGGTGTTGCTTGTTTTGTACTTGGACGGTACATTTTCCAAACACTGATTCTGTCTCCTGTAACTGATTTATTTGAGTTGTTTTCACCAGGAGTTGTGGAAGCAAACGTTCCTTGATGTGTAACGGCATTAAGGACACCACTGCCCCCGAGTCTCACTCCATCTTCAGGGGTTGTCTGTTTATTTTTAGCTATATAAAGATTGCTGTGTCTCCTCTGTTTATTTCTCGGATGTGTAATATGTCAGGAGCTGAAATTTCAGGGGCCTGAGTGCTCCGCCACTCAAGGTCAGCTGTTGGGCTGTTATCATCTTTGTTGTTAGGTTGCCTCGCTCTCTCTGCAATTGTTTTGTCTTTAGCTGCCTGTTTATTTGCAGGCCACCTGCACTTTAGAAGCAGACATTTAGCTTTGATATGTCCTTCTATTTTGCCACAGTTGCATTTAGAATTTTTGAAGTAACAGTTTTCTGGTCGGTGGTTGTATTTCCCGCAACGGGAGCATGGATGGTGGGAAGACCTCCCGTCCAGTGGAGCACCGCCGGGAAGCGGCGCCGTTCCCAGGCAACGCGTGATGCCAACCGCTGGTTTCTCCTCGGAAGGGAAGGGGGGCCCGTACCATCTTGTATCGGATGACTGGGGTGGCGATTCGGCCCATCTAAAATGGCCTGCTGCAGTGACTTTAAGGTGATTGGGGAAAGGTTGAGGGGAAAATTAGGGGGAATATCTTCATTCAGAGAGGGTGGGAGTACTGAACGAGCTTCCATCTGACATGGTAAATGCAGACTCACTCTTAAGTTTTTAGATTAAATTGCATAGATACAAGGATGGGAGGACTATGGAATGGGTGAAGGTCAGTGGGACCAGCAGAATGAGGTTTTTGGCACCGTCTAGGAGGGTCGAATGGGGTATTTCTGGTGTTGTAGTGTTCTTATAGTTCTAATTAATGCCAAGACATTTTGCCCACTAACAATACATCCACAGGGACAGACCCCAGACTGAATCTTTATATTTAAACACACACTACAGTAATTGGCTTAAATGAGCCTATGCCACACAAACACTCCAGTTAACCTGCAAACCACACACCCCCCCCACCCACACACATTTTGAAGGGTGGGAGAAAACCAATATTGATGTGTGGAGAACATACAAACTCCTTGCAGACAGTCCTAGATTTGAACATGACATGACCATTGTACCAACTGTTACATAAATATTCCCAAACCAATGCCCAAAGGCACTGGGAAAGCAAACAGCTCCCATTAAACCAATATATTTCAGAGTGTGAACAGCTGTTCAACAACTAGGAACAAAGAAAACACTAGTTTGCTTTATTAAAGTATTTAGCTGTCCCAGGACTGACCATTAACAAAAAGTACAGTCTTTTACACCAAGAACTCAATTGAAAAAAAACTCCCCTGTTTTAGCCCCATGACCTGCTGATACCTGATAAACAGCTGCCATTTTTTCATGGATGCTGTGTTGCTGTTGGCCAGAACTAGGAAGTTTGGAGACAGCCCTTATTTGAATGTCCAGCAACGGATTTCACACGTGAAGTTACAACAGTGAGATCGGCCAATTAATTCTTATCCACATTCCAGCGAAGCGCAGTCTCCTGTCTCCACAGTTGTGGCCAATAATGAAGCCACATCAATGAAGGGATGGGAGGCTGTTTATCAGGTGACAGAATTTCATGGGCTTAAAACAGTGGAGAATTTCTCCAGTTGTGATATTCAGATTAAGGCTGAAATGACATGATGCTGGAACCAGAGAAAGGTAGGTGGAGTCTGGGTTTTATTGTTGGTTGTTTTCCTGGGCTTGTTCTTTGAGTTGCTGTGAATGGCATCTGGTGTTAGTGAGAGCTATTGTACATTGGTGGCTGTGATAAATTCTTGAACAATGTGGCCAATTGTTATGCAGCCAGAGAAAGATGTTGGTTTAATTTGTTCTGTTCTGTTTCCTCTACTGGGTAACTTTAGGTCTTGGCTTGGGGTGATGGCTTAGGAATATTTGTGGTCAATCCTGTCTCTGGTTTTGGATGTGGAGTATGGGCTGTTAATGGTTTGGGTAGGGGACTGCGCTGGCAGACCCTGACTGAGGGAATTCTCTTTTCTTAGTGTAAGAAGTACTTTGTTTAGTTTCTGCTCATGTAAATCTGTCAGCCTTGTGACTAACTGAAGTGACTTTGTGTAATGTTGCCCTTTATTACCTGGTAATCAATAGAATTTTGATCTTGACATGTTTAGCAGAATTTTCTGAAAGTAACATTGACCCAGGTTCAAGTCTGTAGCCGTGTAAGGAGTTTGAGTGTTTTCTCTTGCCCTTCACAATGTGGGAAGTGAAGGTGAATTGGTGTGGCTTATGACCTGTTACTGTTCTGTAAATCCACATTTAAAGTTTTTGTCTGTGTGGATCTACAGTTAAGGAGTGAAATGTCCTGATGTCAATTCTTCTCTGTTCAAACGTAGTAAGTCAACAAATTCTGTAAGGATGCAAATGCTGGAGAAGTTCAGCAGGTCAAGCGGTGAACTTTATATAGTACAGATACTCGACCTGCGGCTCAAGTCTGAAATGTTGCTTGTTGCTTGTGTATCTCTCTGAATACTGTCTGGAAGATCCAAACCAGGGTCTCCAATCAGAATTGGGTGGGTAGTTCTGTGCATTACGGTCCTATCGATACAACATTTAAAAATCCTTAGTTTGAAAAGAGAAAACATGAGGTGGAGCCAATAGATTCGTCTATGTATTAAATCCTTAACTTTATAGCTGCAGTACAATAACAGGCCCTTCCACACCATGAACCTGTGCTGCCCAAATCCTCCATAGAACCTTAAAAAAAACTACAGCAGGGAAATGAATGGGCCCTTAGTCTGTGCTGAACTATTATTCTACCCTGTGCCACTGACCTGCACCCAGTCCATAGCCCTCCGAACCCCTCCCAAGCAGTTCAGTCCTGGGCGCACGAGAGGCCGTGACCAGGGGATAATTCGATGCAGTTGTTAGAAATAGAAGTACCTTAACAGAAATTGCTCGAGACAAAAATTGAGAACAAAGAACATTTATTTTACAACAATGCAAAGTTGGATGCTTCCCCTTACCCTGGGAATACACACATACACTGGGGCTCACCCAACTTTTATACAGTGAATTTCAGTATAGGAATACCCTCCCCCTTACATTCTTCTGCCTCCTGGATGGGTTTGGCATTAGGCAATCCTTCCTGCCTACATGCAGTTTCTGTGAACTTGGAGGACCAGGGGTATCCTGTCGATGTCTTCTCATGTCATTATCCCCATTGTCCTTATTCACAACCTTGCCCTTGTCCCCATTCACACCTTTCCGACTCTCAGAGCTACAGTCTCTTCATATGCAGAGTTCGCTAATCCTGTCTAGGGTTTACTAATTTAATATGCATAACTTGATAAATCTGTGTAAGGCTTACTAATTATATAAGTAGAACTTGGTACTTCTGTCTAGGGCTAGGAGACCCTTATCTCACCCAGACTACCTCTACTTCCTACATTCTATTTTTCCTTGCCTCTCCTTATCTTGTTCATAGGGTGGGCTCACTGATCCTGTCGAAAGGACTAGAAGGTTCTTATCTTACATAGGCTGACTCTGCTTCCTGCGTCCTAATTTCCATGCTTAGCCTGTTCATACTGGTTTAATCCATCACTCCATGTGTCTGTACTAGTTTCCCCATCTTTCATATTTTCATGTCAAGTTTACTCATCTCTCACAATCCTCACTTCTCTTTTAGATCAGTGTCACTGATCTGTCAAATTAACTGTGCGATTGGCAAAGTTGGTCTTTCTCCCAGCGGGTCAATAAACAAATTGCAGTGTCATAAGCATCCATTTGGGAAACACACACCCCTTGGGTTATAGAAATAGGGGTCCGCAAAATCATGAAATGAATACCAGCCTTTAGATAGGGGAGCACCACACTGACCAGAATAGTGAGTCCTGCTGCTATAAGGGCTGCGAGTATCAGGCTCCAGTTCTCAGTAAAATGTCTAGTCCATCCCACATCAGTCCAAGGTTGCCAAGTCTGAACATGGGCATGGGCAGATTCTTGTCGAAGTCCTGAAGCAGTGACTTAAACCGCCTGACTGTTGTAAGCATTGTCAGTACAGAGTCTCGCACAGACGCTGCCTCCAGCAGCCAACGAGCAATAGAGAGCCAGGCGGTTTTGTTGAATCGTTGCTAGTAGCTGCCGTCTTTCTTCAACCCCTACATTAAGGGCCATCGCCGTCCGTTCGGCGACGATCTCCAAAGCCACCTGGAGTCTGAACAAACGATTTAAATGCCCAGCAACTTTAGTATTCTGGAGCTGTTTATTTCGTTTACCATTGGGACTCCCCTTAAAGTAGTGGTATTTAAGAATTGAAATGGCTGTGTAACCCAAAGGATGCTCTACAATAGCACAGGTTGGGGAGGGGTGTTTCTTGTAACTTAATCTGTCAGTTGTAGCCTGCCTGCGAACATTAGCATATGTATCAACTCTCTCTCTGCCACATGTACAATCCTGACAATTATCCTGCCTGCCTTTGTGCCCACATCTGCTTTGTGCTAAACGTTTAAAACTGATCTTGTTAATATCTGCAGAGTCCAAAATACCATTACAATCATCATATTGAGAGGTGTTCTGTTCCCCTGGTCCACATTTGAAATCTATATTAACCCCTACCTTACTATGATCGTACCCTATATCTATGCCCCGTCTACATTCTAAAGTAAAATACTGGCCATCTATGCTGCCCCTATTCCAGGAGGACTTAATACATTTTGAATACTTCAGTGATGTCCCAGAATTTGGGAGGCAACAACTAAACAGTACAATGAATAATAAAAACAACATTACAAGATTTTTTCCCGGCTAGTGTAACTTTCAAGTCAGGATGAAGGACTGCATGCCAGGTGGAGGGTGGATTTTCAAGATCTGTAGTCTGTGGTTCAGCAGCTCGTTTGATTCGTTGGATGTGGCTCCAACCCTTTTCTTTTGTTTGTACAGGGGTGTCTGTAATCAAAAGTACACAGTAGGGGCCATCCCAGACAGGTTTTAGTTGTTTATCTTGCCAAGCATTAACAAATACCCAATCACCAGGTTTAATAGAATGAATAGGATACTCCAGTGGGTGAGTTTGAGCTAGTAAACCCTTCTGAGCTGCCAGTCTATGCCCAGTCTTTTACAAACCCCCTGGAGTACCCGAGAAGTAAAGTGTGTGCACCGATCCGAGTCAATGGTCTGGATCATCCCATACCGTGGAATCACAGAATCCAGCAGTACTCTGATAATGGTGCTAGCACGATCATTCGGGGTCGGGAAAGCCTCAACCCATCGCGTGAAATGATCTACCATCACCAACAGGTACTTGTGAACACCTATCTTGGGTAACTCTGTGAAATCCACTTGTATCCGTTGGAAAGGGCGTACAGCGATATCGCGACGGCTAGGCATTACCTGGCGCATGACTTTCTCATTCATTTTCTGACAAATTGGACACCCCTGAGTACTCTGCTTGGCTACAGTGTATACGCCCGAACAATGAAAGGAGCGTACAAAAGTGTCGACAAGTGCCTGGGCTCCCCAGTTGGTGGAGCTGATCAAATATTTGCTGTGCCAATGCTTTGTTCAGCACTTGGCGTCCTTCGGCTGTCCACCACAACCCATCACTAGTTTGATGCATCCCCTGATCCCTCATATAAACCTCCTCTTCTCGTGAAAAGATGGGAGTCTTTTTAAGCTCCTGTGGGATGGGGAGTAACAGCTGCATGTCCACTTTCGCAGTGAGCGCAGCCTGTTTAGCAGCTGCATCTGCCTGTCTGTTGCCCTGTGCTTCAGGGCTGTCACCAGTTTGATGGCCCCGTACATGAACCACAGCTATTTCTTCAGGTAACGTCAGAGCCTCCAAGGATTGGACAATTAGGTTCTCAAGCATCAATTCCTGTCCTTTTCCCGTTATCATTCCCCGCTCCTTCCAGATTTTCCCAAAGGTGTGCACTACCCCAAAAGTGTATTTTGAATCTGTGTAGATTGTGCCCACCTTATTTTCCAGACCTTAGAGAGCTCGACAGAGGACATATAATTCGCAAGACTGGGCTGACCAGTGACCGGGAAGGCGACCGGCTTCAATAACTACCCCCTCTTTCCCATCCACTATACTATATCCGCTATAGCGAGTGCCATCAATACAGCGGGAAGAGCCATCAATAAACCATCGTTCTCTCTCCTGTAAAGGCTCATCACTTAAATCCTCTCTAATCTTAGTCTGCAGGTCTATCACCTCCAAACATATATGCTCTAACTCATTGATGGTGTTGGCAGAGCTTGGAGAGACTAAAAAGGCTGCTGGATTATGTTCTCTACTTGTAGTCAAAGTCAGATCATCCCTATCCATCAAGATCGCTTCGTATTTGAAAATTACACCATTAGCCATAACGATTCGGCGAGTGATATTAACTGTATTCTGAAATGAATGTATTTTAAAAATAGCCATGTGGGAATAAGACATGTCTTTGTCACTGCAGACGGCAACGAATTTAACGATTATTTAACGTCGCTATTGTAGTTTAAACATTAAATGCCTTGCACCACAGCCCACAGGAGCTGGCCTTATTTAAAACAATCTGTAAAAACCGGCACTGAAAACATTCAAAATATGAGGTTTGCACACACAATCATTTAAGTACAGTCTCGTTTCTATTATATTCCACTTAGAGTTCTACTACATGAATCCTGGAGCTTGTGGGGTCATTATTGAATCAAGAAATATTGGTGCCCTGCCAATCTCATTCTAACATGCCAATTTCTCCAGTTCTTAAGTCAAGATGTACTGATAGCATCTGGTACAAGATCTTGAGCTATTAATGATATTGTTATGCCTATGCACCCAATTGTTCTGAACTATGCCACTAATTAAATCATATTCCAGAACTAAATTACAGTGGCAATACAGAGAAATTGTGCTGAGGCATGAGTTTCACTCCAGAGGAAAATGCACCAGAGAAATCAATTATTAACTTATTGGATTTCCCCAGAGGTTTCTTTATTCTCCATAGGTGGGCGATCTTTAAGCTCACAGACCTTGACTGCTGAATGTGTACTAAATCTTTTGAGAGGGCTCCATACCTCTAACTGCAAGAGAGGAGCCTGGAGCCTCAGTTTCAAGTGAACAGCATACAATTCATTAGTGCCACAACGTGCTTAAAGGGACATGCACACTCCCCCTTCAACTGGCTGATCCAGCCACTTTACACATCAGATCCTTTCTTTATCTCACATACACTTAAAATTAAGACGTATAGAACTCACCCTATTTGCTTAAACATTTCTCCCTGCAAATGTTATAACATCACTCAACTCTCAGGTACTCCCTGTGAAAAATCACATTAGAATACAATTTATTTCATAAATTGGAATTAACTGGTAGTTAAATTCGCTCATTCTACAGTATTGATAAACGATCATTTATGACATTTAAATTTTAGCATGAATTTTAATCAATATTGGTCAGTGACTGAAGTGAGAAGTCGTGATTTATGAAATTATCTCTGGTCTCTACTCTCCCACTCCCGGCACTTCTCCCAACGTCCAGGAGCTGGCACACAGTCCCTACCTTTTCCTTGCTGCCTCTCCACAGCTCCCTTAAATGCCTGAATTAAAATCTTAGCCTTTCCCTTCTGCTTATCCTCAGATCTCTTTGCGCAATTTGTAGAAGCTGGGTTATTCCCTGCTCATGCCAATTCTCAGTTTTCTGTAATTTCCTCCTTATGTCTGGGGCTGAATTTGTAATGAAACTCGTTAATACTAATTGTTCCCCTGCTGGGGATTCTATATCCAGACCCCCATATTGCTGTATTCAAAAATGCCGAGGGGGTCTCCTCGGGTCCCTGAGGAACTTCGAATGCCTTTTTAAAGTTTTGTCCCTTCGGAACAGATTCCCTGATTCCTTTAATCAGATTAACCCTATACTCTTCCATTAATACCCGACCATCATTGGTATTTTTATCCCAATTAGGTCTAGCCAAGGGGAATTTAGCTTCTCCAGGTACCGCATCTGGTCCCCCTTGGTGATCCCGATCCCAGACTCTAATCCCTGCCTGGCGAATCATTTCACACTCATCCAGGGTAAACAGAGTCCTAAATATAGCCGTTAATTCATCCCATGTATATATATTCGGTCCCAACAATTGACCCAATTGTTCAGCGCATCCCTGGGGATCCGCTATCAGGGAAATCATTTCCCTCTTAAAATTACGCACCACCATACTGGTCAAGGGCACATTTACAAAACCGAGACCCCCTCCCACGGGAACCTCCCGTAGGGGTCTCATCCTGCTAACTTCTAGCTTATTATTTCTGAAATCCTGCTCTTCGGAAACTGACTCACATTGTCCTGCCCTTTCTTCCTGGAGGTTCTCATTCTGCTCAAAACTACCATTGCCTCTGTCTCTCGTCGACCGTGGAGGCAATCTAATACTTTGCGAACGGGTCATCATACCACCCCTATTCTCTTGAGGAAGGGAATGTAACACATCCCATCCTTGTGTTCCAGGTACAAGAGGTTCCTCATCTCTCTTGTCCTCACTTCTCTTTTCTTTCAGGACCAGTTCGTCAACCGATCCTCTGAGCCAGCAGGCTGCCTATTCCCTGCTTTCAATGTTATCCCTTTGATTCTTATACAGCCAGATGTTCAGTTCCTGACACATCCAGTCATCCTCGGATCCGAGCCTCGGCCAATATACCGAGCTCCCGTTAATAGGGGTTTTAACCCATTCCAGACAACAGTACTTAATCATGACAATTTTGTCTTTTCCCCGGGTTCTCCCCGAACCCCAGTCAGATAACATTACTCCTAACGGACTCTGGTTATCTGATCATCCAATCCTTCACTAGGATTCTCTTTCTTACTGCCCATACCTCCCATACTGACAGGTATAAAAATTTCTCTTGCCAGATCCAGTAGCTACTCTTATCGCGCTTCCTTATCGTCCTCCCGTCGTTTGTTCTCAATGCCTCTTCTCGGATATCACTCGCTTCTTCCACTGACCAGCCACCCGTTGTCCGTGAGTCCAGCTGAATCAGCTGGGGTGCACCTACTCTCGTCGTTGGGCACTCTGTCAGTGGAGGGAGTGGGATCCCGGATGACCCCCCATTTGTTAGAAATAGAAGTACCTTAACAGAAATTGCTCGAGACAAAAATTGAGAACAAAGAACATTTATTTTACAACAATGCAAAGTTGGATGCTTCCCCTTACCCTGGGAATACACACATACACTGGGGCTCACCCAACTTTTATACAGTGAATTTCAGTATAGGAATACCCTCCCCCTTACATTCTTCTGCCTCCTGGATGGGTTTGGCATTAGGCAATCCTTCCTGCCTACATGCAGTTTCTGTGAACTTGGAGGACCAGGGGTATCCTGTCGGTGTCTCATCATGTCATTATCCTCATTGTCCTTATTCACAACCAACCTTGCCCTTATCCCCATTCACACCTTTCCGACTCTCAGAGCTACAGTCTCTTCATATGCAGAGTTCGCTAATCCTGTCTAGGGTTTACTCATTTAATATGCATAACTTGATAAATCTGTGTAAGGCTTACTAATTATATATGTAGAACTTGGTACTTCTGTCTAGGGCTAGGAGACCCTTATCTCACCCAGACTACCTTTACTTCCTACATTCTATTATTCCTTGCCTCTCCTTATATTGTTCATACGGTGGGCTCACTGATCCTGTCGAAAGGACTAGAAGGTTCTTATCTTACATAGGCTGAGTCTGCTTCCTGCATCCTAATTTCCATGCTTAGCCTGTTCATACTGGTTTAATCCATCACTCCATGTGTCTGTACTAGTTTCCCCATCTTTCATATTTTCATGTCAAGTTTACTCATCTCTCACACAGTTACATCCGGGGCTCACGAGAGGCCGTGACCAGGGGATAAATCAGTGCAGTTCTGTCCGGGGCTCACGAGAGGCCGTGACCAGGGGATAAAGCAATGCAGTCCAGTCCCAGGTGCACAACAGGGTAAAACCAGGGGATAAAGCAATGCAGTCCAATCCCGGGTACACAACCGGGTGAGACCAGGGGATAAAGGAATGCAGTCCTGTCCCGGGTGCAGGAGAGGGTGTGACTATGGGATAAATCAGTGCATTTCAGTCCCGAGCGCACGAGAGTGTGAGACCAGTCGATAAACCAATGAAGTCATGTCCCGGTTGACAAGAGGTAGTGGACGGGGGATGAATCAAGGCAGTCCTGTCCCGGGTGCACAAGAGTAGGTGACCAGGGGATAAATCAATGGAGTCCGGTCCCGGGGTTTCGAGAGGGTGAAACCAGGGGATAAATCCTTGCATTCTGGTCCCACGTGCACAGGAGGGAGTTTTCCGGGTATAAATCAATGAAATCCTGTTCCGGGAGTAGGAGACCAGGGAATAAATCAATGCAGTTCATACCCAGGCGTACAACAGGGTGAGACCAGGGGATAAATCAATGCAGTTCTGTTCTGGCAGCATAAGAGTAAACTAATACAGATCTGTACTGGGCGCACGAGAATAGGTGATGAGGGGATCAAGCAATGCAATCCTGTCCAGGGAGCACAAGAGTAGGTCACCATGGGATAACTCAATGCAGTAATAACCAGAGCGCACGAGAGCATGGGACTAGTGGATAAATGATTGTAGTCCTATCACGGCGCATGAGAGGAGATGACCAGGGGATAAATCAGGGCAGTTCTGTCTGGGGCGCACGAGAGGCCGTGACCAGGGAATAAATCAGTGCAGTTCCTTCTGAGGTGCACGATAGGCCGTGACCAGTAGATAAATCAAGGCAGTCCTGTCAAGGGTGCACGAGAGGTTGTGACGAGGTGACCCGGTCCACAATGAAGTCCATTCCTGGCACAGGACCATAAGTAACCAGGGGATAAATCAATGCAGTTCTGTTCCGGGCGCATGAGAGGGTGTAACCACGGGATAAATTAATGCAGTTCTGTCTTTGGCGCATGATAATAGGTGACCAGGGGATAAATCAATGCAGTTCTGTTCCGGGCGCATGAGAGGGTGTAACCACGGGATAAATTAATGCAGTTCTGTCTTTGGCGCATGATAATAGGTGACCAGGGGATAAATCAATGCAGTTCTGTTCCGGGCGCATGAGAGGGTGTAACCACGGGATAAATTAATGCAGTTCTGTCTTTGGCGCATGATAATAGGTGACCAGGGGATAAATCAATGCAGTTCTGTTCCGGGCGCATGAGAGGGTGTAACCACGGGATAAATTAATGCAGTTCTGTCTTTGGCGCATGATAATAGGTGACCAGGGGATAAATCAATGCAGTTCTGTTCTGGGCGCATGAGAGGGTGTAACCACGGGATAAATTAATGCAGTTCTGTCTTTGGCGCATGATAATAGGTGACCAGGGGATAAATCAATGTAATCCTGTCGCGGGAGTACGAGAAGGTGAAAGCAGTGGATAATTCAATACATTCCTGTCCCGGCTGCACGAGAGGGTGTGACTAGGGGGATAAATCAATGCAGTTCAGTCCCGGACGCATGAGTGGGTGTGACCAGGTGATAAATCAGTGGAGTCCTAGCCAGGGTGCACGAGAGGGTGAAACCAGTGGATAAATCAATGCAGTCCTGTCACAGGCGAACATGAGACTGTGTGACCAGCAGATAAATTAGTGAAGTCCAATTCTGGCCCAGGAGCGTAAGTACGGGCGCACGAGAGGGTGTGACCAGGGGAAAAGTCAATGCAGTCCTATCACGGGAGCACGAGCTGAGGTGACCAGGGAATAAATCAATGCAGTCCAGACCCAGGCGCACGACAGGGTGAGACCAGGGGATAAACCAATGCAATTCTGTCCCGGCAGCACGAGAGTAGTTGACCTAGTGATAAATCAATGCAGTCCGATCCTGGGCGCATGAGAGTAGGTGACCAGGAAATAAACCAATGCACTCCAGTCGCAGGTGCCCGAGAGGGTGTGACCAAGGGAAAAATCAATGCAGTCCTGCCACAGGTGAACATGAGAGTGAGATCAGTGGATAAATCAATGCAGTCCTGTCCCTGTTGCACGAGAGTAGGTGACCAGGGAATAAACCAATGCAATCCTGCCCCGGGTTCACGAGAAGGTGTGCCCAGGGTATAAATTAACACAGTTCTGTCAAGGCCTCATTAGAGGGTGTGACCAGGGGATAAATCAATGCAGTTTTGTCCTGGGTGCACGAGAGAGTGTGACCAG
This sequence comes from Narcine bancroftii, assembly GCF_036971445.1. Taxonomy (NCBI): domain Eukaryota; kingdom Metazoa; phylum Chordata; class Chondrichthyes; order Torpediniformes; family Narcinidae; genus Narcine; species Narcine bancroftii. The sequence continues at coordinate 39,917,685 of NC_091482.1, forward strand.
GGGATAAATCAGTGCAGTCCAGTCACAGGCGAACATGAGAGAGAGAGACCTGGGGATAAATCAATGCAGTTCTGTCCTGGACAAATGAGTGTGTGTCCAGGGAATAAATCAATTCAGTCCTGTCCCGGGAGCCCAAAACGGTGTGGCCAGGGGATAAATCAAGACAGTTCTCTCACCGGCATGTGAGAGGGTGTGACCAGAGGATCAATCAATACAATCCTGTCCCAGGTGCTCAAGATGGTGTGACCAGGTGATAATACATGCAGTCATGCCCCGGGCACAGGACAGATGGAGACCAGCGGATAAATCAATGCAGTCCAGTCCCGGCAGCATGAGAGTAGGTGATAAGAGGATAAATCAATGCAGTCCTATCCTGGGTGTACGAGAGTAGGTGACCTGGCAATAAATCAATACAGTATTATTCCGGTGTGACCAGTGAATAAATGATTGCAGTCCTATATTGGGGTAGGATCATAAGTGAACAGGGGATAAATCAATGCAGCTTTGCTTGAGAGTAGGTGACCACGGGATAAATCCATGAGGTCCTGTCCCAGGCTCACGAGATTAGGTGACCAAGAGATAAATCAATGCAGTTCAGTCTCACGCGCACAAGAGGGAGTTATCAATGTTTAAATTAATGCAGTCCTATTCCAGAAGCACGAGAGTAGGTAACCAGGGAATAAATCAATGCAGTCCAGTCCCAAGCACACGACAGAGTGAGACCAGGGGATAAATTGATGCAGTCCTGTTGCGGGCGCACGAGAGGGTGTGACCAGGGGATTAATCAATGCAGTCATGCCCCGGGCACACGTCAGAGGGAGACCAACTCATAAACCAATGCAGTCCTGTCTGGGGCCCACAAGAGCAGGTCACCAGGGAATGAATCAATGCAGTCCTGTCCCGGTGCACAAGACGGTGTGACCAGGTGATAATACATGCAGTCATGCCCCAGGCACAGGACAGATGGAGACCAGTGGATAAATCAATGCAGTCCTGTCCTGGCAGCACGAGAGTAGGTGATGAGGGGATAAATCAATACAGTCCTGTCCAGGGCACAATAGAGTAGGTTACCACGGGATAAATCAATGCAGTAATATCCAGGGCGCATGAGAGGGTGTAACCAGGGGATAAATCAATGAAGTCCTGTCTCAGGCATTTGAGGGGGTGAAACCTGGGGATAAATCAATGAGTCCCTGTCCCATACGCACAAGAAGGTGACACCAGGAGATAAATTAATGCAGTCCTGTCGTGGGCGTACAAGAGGCTGTGATCAGGGGATAAATCAATGGAGCCCTCTTCGGAGCGCATGAGAGAGTGTGACCAGGGGATAAATCAATGAAGCCCTGTCCCACATGCACAAGAAGGTGACACCAGGGGATAAATCTATGGAATTCTGGCCTGCGCGCATGAGAGTAGGTGACTAGGGGATAAATTAATGAAGTCCTGTCCCACATGGACAAGAGGGAGTTGTAGTCCTGTCCCAGGCTCACAAGAGGGTGACACCAGGTGATAAATTAATGCAGTCCTGTTGCGGGTGCACGAGAGGGTGTGACCAGGGGATCAATCAATGCAGTCCTGCCCTGGGTGCATAAGAAGGTGTGTCCAGGGTATAAATCAATACAGTCATGTCCTGGGCGCACGAGTGGGTGTGACCAGGCGTTAACTCAATACAGTCATGTCCTGGGCGCACGAGTGGGTGTGACCAGGTGATTAAACCAATGCAGTCAGGTCCCGGTCGACAAGTGTAGGTGACAAGGGAATGAATCAACGCAATCCTGTCCCGGGCGCATGAGAAGGTGTGACCAGGGTATAAATCAACCCAGTCCTATCAAGGGTGCACGGGAAGGTGTGACTAGGGGATAAATCAATGCTGTTCAGACTCAGGCGCACGAGAGTAGGAGACCAGGGGATAAATCAATGCAGTCCTTTCCCGGCAGCACGAGAGTAGGTGACCTGGTAATAAATCAATGCAGTCCTGTCCCGGGCGCAAAAGAGTATGTTAGCACGGGATCAATCAATGCAGTATTATCCCGGGCGCATGAGAGCATGTGACCAGTGGATAAATGATTGTAATCCTATCTTGGCGCAGGAGCGTAAGTGACCCAGGGGATAAATCAATGCAGTTTTGTCCCGCACGCACGAGAGTAGGAGACCAGGGGATAAATCTATACAGTCAGGTTGCGGGTGCACAAGAGGGTGAGACCAGGTGATAAATCAATGCAGCCCTGTTCCGGGGGCATGAGAGGGTGCGACCAGGCGATAAATCAATGCAGTCCTGTCCTGAGTGCACGAGATCAATCAAAGCAGTATTTTCCCGGGCTCACGAGAGCATGTGCCCAGTGGGAAAAATTATTGTAGTCATATCTTGGCGCAGGAGCCTAAGTGACCAGGGGATAAATCAATGCAGGTTTGTCCCGGGCGCACGAGAGGGTGTCACCAGGGAATAAAACAATGCAGTCCTGTCCTAGGTGCAAGAGAGTCAGAGACCAGGGGATAAATCAATGCATTTCTATCCCAAGCGCATGAGCATGTATGACCAGGGGATAAATCAATGCAGTCCTGTCACAGAAGAACATGAGAGTGAGACCAGGGGAGAAATCAATGCAGTTCATGAGAGTGAGACCAGGGGAGAAATCAATGCAGTTCATGAGAGTGAGACCAGGGGAGAAATCAATGCAGTTCTGTCCTGGACGAATGAGAGTGTGAGACCAGTGGATAAATCAATGCCATTCTGTCCTGGGCGCACGAGAGGGTGTCACCAGGGGATAAATTGATGGAATTCTGTCCAGGGCGCATGAGAGTAGGTGACCAGGGAATCCTATCCCGGGTGCATGAGAGGGTGAGACCAGTGGATGAATCAATTCAGTCCTGTCCTGGACGAATGAGAGTGTGTGACCAGGGAATAAATCAATGCAGTCCTGTCTTGGGTGGACAAGACGGTGTGGCCAGGGGATAAATCAAGGCAGTCCTGTCCCGGGTGCACGAGTGTAGGGGACAAGTGGGTACATGAATACATTCCCATCTCGGGTGCACGAGAGAGTGAGACCACGGGCTCAAGCAGAGCAGTAGGTTAAGTTAGCACCAAGGCGTGGACCCAGGGAGAAGCGTCCCATAGTCCTGGAAGCACAGGAGCACCACAGATCCGCTCTGGGTTGCACAGATGTGCTCCGGGACCGGCACTGAATCACCTTCACTCCCTGACAAACAGTCACACACACAGACTCGGGGAGACGTGCACTGCGCATGCCTGAGAACGTCTGCCTGCCACATTATCCAGGCTGTTAACGTGATGACGTAAGGAGCGACATCATGGGCCGCGCGCTCTTTGACTGCCTGAAGATGGTGAAGAGGCTCCTCCGTAGAAATGGTTCACACAAACTGGATCCTAGGTGGCAGGGATGGGTGTGAGGGTGGGGTGGATGGGATGGGGTTGAGGTCGGGACCTGCGAGGGCAAGGGAGACCCATGAGGTTGAGTGGGTCGAGGACCTGAGCAGGTGAAGGGGACTGGTGCTCTTTGATCTTCTGTCTGGGGCTGGCTGTGGTTGGCTGGGTGTAGGGCGGGTGATCTGGTTCATGATGGCCTCGTTCTCTCTCTTTATCCGCCACAGCTCGTCAGCGCTGGCTGCGACATTCCTGGGGCCTGAGAAGATCTCGTCCGCTAGCAGGAGCTGGATGTCCTCCAGCATTTGTTCAAGGAAGGGTTGCTCAAACATCAGGCAGGGTTTGTTTCCTTCTGCCACTGTGAGCATCTCATCCATTAAAGCTGATGGGGCTCTGTCCCCCAGGCCATCGAGGTGCATCAGTCTGGCCGCGCGCTGCTGACGTGAGAGTCTGAAGGTGCAGAGGAGGAGGTTTTTGACGGTGATGTACTTGCCCTCCTCAGGGATCGTGTCATCCACTCTGGCCGCTGTTTCTTCATTGAGGACACTCGCCATGTGGTAGAACATGGTGGAGTTCGAGATGATCTTCCGGAGTCTAATCTGTGCCTCCGCCTGCCCGAGCCATGTACGGGGCTCGTTGGTCCAGAAGGGGGGAGCTTTACTGAGATGGCGCTGATTGCCGAAGAGTCCATGTTTGGAGATCTGGACTGGTCGGGGTCACAAATGTAGTGGCTGCTACATACAGAAAACACCACTAGACTCGGTGTGATTGTGGCAGGCTACACCAAAGGAAAACATAGGCACAATACTGTTTGGGGATCACAGCTTTATTCCACTCACATAAACATCTAGTTGGCTGCTAGCTGTGCTCACAGTGTGATCCCTGGGATAAAAGAGAAAGCACATGGCCGTGATGTCGGCTTTCCACCTTGGGCCATCTGGGCCCACCTGTTGGCCGAGTGATGTCCCGTAGCGTATCATCAGAGGGATTTCCAGTAGAACTGTTTATTTGAATTTCATGCGCGCCCCTTTAAGGCCAACGGGAGTTCCGCCCCGCGCAGTGGTGAAGTCATCATGCGGCCTGGGGTGCGAGCATTTGCTGAAGCCACGAGGCAGTGAGTAAGCCCTGACAGTGCCAGCTTCTGCAGCTACCCCACCAGCGCGACGGTACGAACAGGACCGGTTCGCTGACCGAGACGTGCACCGTCACAACGGTCCTGTTTAAAATAATCCTAATACCCCTGGGCTCAGACCAGCCGAAGCCACATTTCAGTTCCCGCACCTTAGATGGTGAAATCTTCAGATTTTTCTTTTAAAATATTGTTAAAATTATAAAACAATTTGAACAATGCAGTAACGTGTATTGTAATATGCAATTCAAAATGAAAATATAATTGAAGAATCTTAATTTAAACCCCTACCACTAAGCAAGGTTAAATATGAACACAGAGAAATAAAGTGACAACATCCTGGAGATGAATTTCACAGTGGCGAAGGACAAGATTTGTTCTCGTCGATAGCTGTACATGCACTATGAGGAGAGCAGTGTTTGAGATGCTCCAGGCTCCGTGTTACAACGTGTACCCAGATGAAGTAATTGCAGATTCACAGGCATAAAGAATTCAGATCCATATCCTCACGTTTGTTTCCTTGGGGTGACGGCAAGGTTCAGACTGGAATAGCAGAGGATGGGAATCGAGGATAAAGGACAGAAGCCCAGTCCAAAGCAACATTTGGGACACAAGGACCTAGTTCCACAGGTGGAGAGAGTGGAAGGGCACTGTCAGAATGCCCATAGTATTGAACCTGTTTAAAAACAGGTGGCTCAAATCCATGCAGAGGGGCACAATTTAATGGTGATTGCAGAAACGGCTCCAGGCTGGAGAGGATAGAAAAGGATGGAATGTGGTTCTTGATTTGGGTGAAAACAGAACTGCAGACGTTTGAGAAGCTGCAAGAACTCAGCCCATCAGAATGAAGTAAGTGCAACACCCCAAGAGAGAAACCTTGGGCTTTTCTCTGGAGTGATGAAGGAAACTCATGGATTTGTGGCAGAGCTTGGAGGAGGAGCAGGCAGAGCTGAGGAAACACAAGGCTACTAAAGGATGTATAAAGAGAAGGTGCAGAGAGTTGGCAAATGAAATGTTATCAGGCATGGCGGGTGCCTGGTGCACCTTGCCGGGTGTGGCGGGTGCCTGGAGCATATTGCTGGGCATGGTGGGTGCTGGAAGAGCTGTTCTTACAGCAAAGGGGATTGTGAGTTCATCAAAGCTGAGACCCAGAGACTGCTTAAAGAGGGAGTAATTGAAATTAGTAAGAATCCGTGGCGGGCCCAAGTGTTTGTCGTGAAAAATCACTCTAAGAGACGACTGGCTATTGACTACAGCCAGCCAATCAACCATTACATGAACCTGGATGCCTACCCCCTGCCACGCATCAATGAAATGATTAATCAGATAGTGCCATACAAAGTGTACTCCACTATCGACCTCAAAGCAGCTCATCACGAAATCCCCATTAAGAAAAGGGAACGGCCCTATACGGATTTTTAGGCTGATGGGAGGATTATACCAGTTTAAAAGGGTACTACCTTTTGGGGTCACTAATGAGGTGTCCATGTTTCAGAGGGAAATGGATAAGATTGCTAGGACGTATGAGTTACAGGGTACGTTTCCCTATCTGGATAATGTCACTGTCTGTGGGAAAACACAGACAACAACTTAAAGAAATTTTTAGGAACAGCTAAAGAACTCAACCTTACATTTAACGAGGGCAAATGTGTGTTCAACGCGACAGAGCTACCCATTCTGGGCTACATTGTCCGCAAGAGTGAAATCCGCCCCGACCCGGAAAGAATGGCACCCCCTCAAGAAGTTACCACCCCCAGACTCAGCAAAAGCCCTTAAAAGGTGTATGGGATTCTTTTCCTACGACTGCAAATGGGTTCGGGACTACGCCACGAAGGCTCTGTTTGACACTAAATCTTTTCCTCTCTCTCCAATGGCCTTGAAGGCTCTCGAGAGAATTCAAGCTGATATTGGCAAAGCTGCACTCTCGTCCATTGACGAGGATGTCCCATTCCAAGTGCAAACTGATGCCTCAGATTGTGCCTTGGCAGGAACCCTTAATCAAAAGGGCAGACCTTTGGCATTCTTCTCCCGCACGTTACACGGACCTGAACTTAAACATCCTGCCATTGAAAAAGAAGCCAAGGCTATTATTGAAGTTGTTTGCTACTGCAGAAACTTTCTAGCTGGCAGAAAATTTACTCTTGTCACTGATCAGAAATCTGTAGCCTACATGTTCAGTACTAATCACAAAAGTAAAATCAAGAATGATAAGAACTTTCAACTTATAATTATGAGATCCAGTACAGACCGGGCAGGTTAAATGACCTCTCTGACACATTGTCACGATCTGCTGCTGGTGCTCAACTGGAGGGGCTAAAAGAGATCCATAGCAGACTGTGCCACCCAGGAGTCATGAGGTTCTTCCACTACATAAGGGCTAACAATCTTCCTTACTCTCTGGAAGAAGTCGGGAAACTGACTAAAAGCTGTCCTGATTGCGCAGAATGCAAACCGTAATACTTCAAAGCTCCAGAGGTTACTCTCATCAAGGCAACCTGACCTTTTGAGAGGATTAGCTTAGATTTTGAAGGGCCGTTACCTTCCAACAACAAAAATGTATATTTCCTGACTGTAATTGACGAATATTCCAGGTTTCCCTTTGCAATACCCTGCCTTGACGTCTCATCGGCGTCTGTCATTAAGTCACTTGACAGAATTTTCAGCATTTTTGGTTTTCCCAATTACATTCATACTGATAGGGGCTCAGCATTCATGAGCCCTGATGTGCGGCGAGCCCTGCTACGAAAGGGGATTGCCACCAGCTGTACCATGCGAAACAACCCACAGGGCAATGGGCAGGTTGAAAGGGCTAATGCTACAGTCTGGAAGACTGTTAATCTTGCTTTAAAAACACATGGTTACCCTGTTACCTGGTGGCAGGAGGTGGTGCCTGAGGCACTACATTCTATTTGGTCATTAGTGTACTGCAACAAATCAAACACCTCATGAACGTACGTTTGCCTTTCCTTGGAAATCAGGAACTGTGATGGACTGGCCAGCCTGTTTCTCTGAGCCTGGAGTCGTGCTGTTGAAGAGCCAAGCTCGGGCGTGTAAAACAGACCCCCTGGTCCAACCAGTTCAGCTACTCCATACCCCATTTACGCTCATGTTAAATTCCCAGATGGGAGTAGTAAGCTTTCAGATAGCCATGTTGAGGCTTCACTGCCTCATGCTGACGATTCTGAGGTGGGTCCAGAAGTCAGTTCTTCCCACACAACACACGCAGGACCTGTGCCAGTTCCCAAGGAGCCACCTGTTTTGAGACAAAGCTCCAGAATTTGTAAACAACCTGAGAGGGTGACATATTCATAAAACATCTCATTATATTTCAATTGCTTGCTAAATACTGGCGTAATTTGGCTGTTGGAGTATTCTCAAGGCCAAACATGGTATCCCTGTATCGCTTGCTTCAGTCTTTCCTAGCAGCTGTCCTTTTGATTTTAACCCTTCTTCTGCCAGGGGGAGACTGTGGTGAATGTCTGCCAAGCTGCCTGTCTCCCCTCTGGCGAGCCTTGCTGTACTAACATTGCCTGTGCATTATCTCTACTGTTAAGGACACTCCCCTTAGATTTAACTGTATATGCACCTTTGTCTTTCATTATTGTTGCATGAGTTTCTGCTAATAAAAGCCATGAGTATTGTTTGACCACATGGTCTTTGTCTACTTCATCAACTGGAACTTCACATGGCATATGACTTTTTGGATGAGTCTAGTCAAATTCTTGCTACAATCCATGAAGACCACATCTACCACCCGACCCTCATTCATTTCCTTTGTTACCCCCCCCTCAAAGAAAACTCGAATGGACTCCTGAGGCATGGCCTTCCCTTCACAAAGCTGTGCTGACTGTCCTTGAGTAGTCTGTACTTCTCCAAATGCTCATAGATTCTACACAGGTCTATAATTTACAGGATTCTCCCCATGACCTTTTTTTAAACAAGGCAACTGCATTTGATGGTTTGGACTGGATTTTGGGGGAGGGGTGGGGTGACTGGCTGCTTGTGGGCAAGTGCTGGGTTTGGGGCCTGCGGGGGACTCGGGGAATTCTCTTTTGCTCTTGTCTGCAAGAAGTACTTCATTTAACTTTCTGCCTGCCTTGTGCCTTAATGAAGTGAAGTTTGTGTATTATAGAACTTTATAACATGACAATCAATTGAATTTTGATCTTGGCATGTTTAGCAGAGTGTTCTTAAAGTTGCAGTGACCCAGGATCAAATGAGTCACTGTGTAAGGAGTTTGAGTGTTTTTGTCTCCCCCTTCACTAAATGGGTAGGTGAATGGGGATATTTCTGTGGTCAGGGCTTGTTATTACCTGTTACATTTAAAGTTCCTGTCTGTGTTCAAATGTAGTAACTCAACCAAATTCTGTAAGGACTCAAATGCTGGAGAAGCTCAGCTGGTCAAGCAGTGAACTTAATATAGTACAGATACTCTCCCTGATAAAGGGCTCAAGCCTGAAACGCTGATTGTGTATCCATCTGAATACTGACTGGAGGAACCAAACCGGGGTCTCCAATCAGGATTGGGTGGGGAAGTTTGTGCATTACAATCCTATTGATGCAATATTTAAAAGTCTTTAGGTTCATCTGTGACTTAAATCTTTAATGTTTTACTTGCAGGACAATAACAGGCCGTTCACCCCCATGGACCTGTGTTTCCCAAATGCCCAAATTAACCTCCAGAGAACAGTACACCACAGAGACAGGTCCTTCAGCCCTTCCAGTCTTTGCTGAACTATTACAATGCCGAGTCCCACTGACCTGCACCCAGTCAATAGCTCTCCATACCCTTCCCATCACATACCTGTCCAAATTCTTCAATGTTAAAATTGACCTTTCATTCACCGTCACCTGGCAGTTTGTTCCACACTCCCATTACTCTCTGAACAAATTTCCTCTAAATTTACCCCTAAACATTTCCCCTTTCACCTTCAACACAGATCCTCTTGGTTCTCTTTCAGGGGATAATGCTGACCTACATTTACTGTCTATTCCCCACATAATTTTAAATATCTCTATCAAATCTCCCTCATTCTGCAACATTGTCAAATTAAAACTGGACTAATCCCAAAGAAGAGTGGCAATGACTTTCGGACCGAGTACTAAAGAACTAGAGCTGAAGTTCCTTCGAAATTCAGTGGCAGCTCTCCTGACATCTAATCAAGCACTTTTGAGCCACTATGAACTCTTCCCCAAGAGAATTCATCTGACCTTCCATGACTCTATCACTGTCAACTCGTCAGCCTTTTTAAAACTGCCTCCAGATGAACATGGAGAACCAGATTATGATTGTTTGCAGTAAAACTATCTTTTGACACAACAAGATTTAACAGAATGAAGTCTACACTGCAGGTGATGCCATTGTGAAAAATATAGAAATGAAGACAGCTGCCTTCTATCATCCAATCTTCCCAGCATTTGAATTGTTTGTCCTTGTTAGAAAAAGGGAAAGGAATATTTATCCCCATACCTGAACCCTGTCCCCCTCAGACAGATGCTACTGCAAGAGCTGCTGTTATTAATCACCGTTGACTCAGAAATCGAAGTCTCGCCTGATAGGGGATAACTTCAGGGCCCTGCTCATTTCATTGAGCTCTGTTAGCAGGAGGGATCCAGAATTATGAACCACCCCTGCTGGAAAATTTCTTTGACCTGTACAACTTAATGCAATAATTTATTTGACCAAGGAGGAGAGGCACTTCGCTCATCTGAAAAGCTAGGACTGACCAAAGGAAGGGACACATTATCTCTCCACAAAATTCTCTTCAGGAAGTACACAAGTGCCTCCCTTTTGAGTGAATGGAGCAGTGGTTCTCAACCTTTATCTTCTCATTCACATCCCACTTCAAGTGATCCCTACGCCATGTGTGCTGTGATTAGTAATGAGAAGAAAATGTTTGAAAAACCCATTTTAATCAGTCCTCATTGACTCATGATGTGCACAGTTTCAGAACTCCAAAGGAAATGGGCCAACAACTATTTTCCTCTGAGCAAAATAAGGTCTGGAACACTGATTCTCAACCTTCCCTTCCCAACCACACGCCACCTTAACCAATCCATGACACAGCACAGAGCACCGATGGCATAGGGATCACTTAAAGTGGGTTGTGAGTGGAAAGAAAAAGGTTGAGAACCACTGGTGTCAAGAGTGATTTTATAGAATTAATAAAAATATTGTCTTGTTATGATTGATTTGCCTGGGACCTTGAAGAATAAGTCGTCAGCAGGAACTGGGTTGAACTGAATCAAAGTTTTGCTGTTATTTGAAATGCTTATAAACCCGCAAGGCAGAACAGGGTTAAAATCCTAAGACTGAAGTGATATTTGTTGATCACCTATGTACAGCCACTAACCAAAGCACTGTCATTCCACACTCACAGGGGCAGGAGACTCAGAGATGTCTGGAGGAACCCACTGGAGTCAAGCAGGTGTCCCTCCTGCAGCCCGATGACAATGTGCTTTGAGGTAGAACAATGCTTGAAAATGCATCAAGAAGACCTAAACACTCCAATATCCTTTGAGCTGAGGACCAGCAATCAACTTGAAAATGAACAAGATCACATGATTTCTGAATCCATTGAAATGCAGCATCAGAGACAAAATTAACTAAACCAAATATGCAAACAGTAAGTGTTGCTATCTTTGTTGCTCTATTATACCCACATTTATCCTGTTTGTTTTAAGAAAATATTGACTTGACTTCTATTAAGATTTTGTTTTACTGATTTGAAGATGGGTTTAAAATTTCGACCCTGCTGTGGACTGCCTGAGGCACTGAGTTCAGGCCATGGTCCTCACTTTGTAGCCAAGATAAATGAAAAATTGGATCTTGGGTATTACTTAACTTTTGTAACTCCTTCCAAAATTAATCCCAATTCTGTCCCAAAGGGTCTTAATTTTGAAGATTCCCAGGTAGAACGTAAAGTAACTATTTTTTTATTCCAAATAAAACATTTATCTGAAAAATTAGAATTTAATCCATTCAATTTCTGTGGAGTAAGATCTTGTACCATTCTATGCCCAACATTAATTGTGTCCTGACAAAGTTCTAAAAAAATTTCCTCTTGAATATTTATTTTTAAATCTTTCTCCCATCTTTGTCTTCTGACCTCATTCCATTTTGCAAAGTTGTCTACATCACAGAAATGTCCAATTAAATTTGTTCAGTTAACATCAAATATGGACCCAAATATTCTCATAACTATGCCTTTAACTGATAATAGAATATTGTATTGTTCTGTATCCCATACCTACATTTCAATTGCTCAAATGTCATTAAAGTTGAACCTTTTATGCAGTGATTTTCAAACTTTTTCTTCCCACTCACCACAATATTGTATATACTGAGACCTTAAAGTAATGGTTCTCACATCCCACTTCGCCATAGATTAGTAAGGGATTCTAAAAGTAGTACATGACTGGGAAGGTTGAGAATCACTGCTCTGGACCTAATAGTTACCAAAATAGTTGTGGCCCATTTCCTTTGGTATTATGAAACCGTGCATGTCACGAGTCAATGAGGGGCGATTAAAACTTTCTTTCCACCCACAAATCATCTGAAACAATCCCTTACTAATCTCAGAGCACCAATGGCACAAAGGATTACTTAAAGTGGGATGTGAGTGGAAAGAAAGGTTGAGACCTAATGTTTTATTGTCTTAATTCCTTTCTTGAACCATATAACTGAAATATTTACTTGCAAATTTTATTGACACAGAATTAAACATCAAAAAGAATCTGTTCAAATGGCTTGTCTTTATCAATCAGTGCATAGAATAGAGGAGTTGGTAAATGATGTTGAGATGGTACAAGGCCAAATTTAGAGTACTGTGTGCAGTTCTGGTCACCAAATTATAGGAAGGATATCAACAAAATAGAGAGGGTGCAGAGAAGATTTACGTCAATGCTACCTGGGTTTCAGCATCTCGATTACAAAGAAAGATTGAGCAAATTAGGTCTTTATTCTTTGAATCATAGAAAGTTGAGAGGGGATTTGATAGAGGTATTTAAGATGACGAGAAGGATAGATAGAATTGATGTGGATAGCCTTTTTCCATTGTGAGTAGGATAGATTAAAACAAGAGGTCTTGAGTTAAAAGGCAAAAGTTTAGAAGTAACATGAGGGGGAATCTCTTTACTCAAAGAGTGGAGGCTGAATGGAAGGAGCTTCCAGGAGAAATAGTGGTGGCAGGGTCCATTTTGCCATTTAAGGGAAAATTGGATTGGTAGATGGATGGGAGGGATAGGTGGGACTAGATGAGAGTATTTAGTTCAGTGTGGACGAGAAGGTCCAAATGACCTGTTTCTGTGCTGTGATTGTTATATGGTTAAAATGTGTGGCAGTAACTTGGAAGTGCAATGTGTATTTGGGAATGGGTCGATAGCCAGACTGAAATAGGTCATTGTATCCACCTCAAAATAATTACATATAATTGATGGAACAAATTTGAATTTTTTTTAAAAAGATTTGGGAACCGTATTTACCAATAGTAGGAATTAAGTTGTAATCACCCAACCTGAACCTTCTGACTCCTAAAATCGAGAAAGTTAAGACGTTAGAATTTATTTGAGAGTTTTGCTCAATTTTTATCCAGATGTTTTCTATCTTTTTTCTTTTCTATTGGGTAGCTAGGGGAGGGGGTTATTTTTAAATAAAATCATTGTGCATTAATGTTGACTTATTTTCAAGTAAGAAATTTATGTTTTTAATGCATATTTGAAAATAAATTTTAAAAATTTAAAAATAATGTAAATGAAGAACTGTTTCAGCAAATGGGGATTTTCCGCTACTCCCATTAACCCCAGGCAGCAGGAATGTGTGAATGAAAAACTAAACTGGCCAGATTGACTGAGGAAACACGGCTCGAGTTACCCAAAAAGTGCTCCCCTATCATTGATTTAACGCAGGTGACACTGAGGATTGTTGGGGCAGTGATGGTCCATGGACAGCCAATATGGACAGCTTGGGGAACAAAGCCCACAATGCCATTCGGGATGGATTACCTGATGAGAAACAAATATTAGAGAGAGAGACACACACACACAGACAACACACGCTCAGAGACCCACAATGCGCACTCCCGGCCCAGGCGCGCCCCGGCCCAGGCGCTCATGCTCAGAGACGCACACACCTACACTAATAGACCTACACACACACCCACACTCAGAGACCTACACAGAGACCCACACACACATACTCGGAGACCCACACACACATACTCGGAGACCCACACACACATATTCGGAGACCCACACACACATATTCGGAGACCCACACACACATATTCGGAGACCCACACACACACACACGGAGACACACACACACACACACACACACACACACACACACACACACACACACACTCGGAGACCCACACACACACACACACTCGGAGACCCACACACACACACACACACACACCCTCGGAGACCCGCACGCGCGCCCCCTCGGAGACCCGCACGCGCGCCCCCTCGGAGACCCGCACGCGCCCCCCCTCGGAGACCCGCACGCGCCCCCCCTCGGAGACCCGCACGCGCCCCCCCTCGGAGACCCGCACGCGCCCCCCCTCGGAGACCCGCACGCGCCCCCCCTCGGAGACCCGCACGCGCCCCCCCTCGGAGACCCGCACGCGCCCCCCCTCGGAGACCCGCACGCGCCCCCCTCGGAGACCCGCACGCGCCCCCCCTCGGAGACCCGCACGCGCCCCCCCCTCGGAGACCCGCACGCGCCCCCCCTCGGAGACCCGCACGCGCCCCCCCTCGGAGACCCGCACGCGCCCCCCCTCGGAGACCCGCACGCGCCCCCCCTCGGAGACCCGCACGCGCCCCCCCTCGGAGACCCGCACGCGCCCCCCCTCGGAGACCCGCACGCGCCCCCCCTCGGAGACCCGCACGCGCCCCCCCTCGGAGACCCGCACGCGCCCCCCCTCGGAGACCCGCACGCGCCCCCCCTCGGAGACCCGCACGCGCCCCCCCTCGGAGACCCGCACGCGCCCCCCCTCGGAGACCCGCACGCGCCCCCCCTCGGAGACCCGCACGCGCCCCCCCTCGGAGACCCGCACGCGCCCCCCCTCGGAGACCCGCACGCGCCCCCCCTCGGAGACCCGCACGCGCCCCCCCTCGGAGACCCGCACGCGCCCCCCAGACACACACCCCCCCCTCGGAGACCCGCCACCCACCCAGACACACACCCCCCCCTCGGGGTCCCGCCACCCACCCAGACACACACCCCCCCCTCGGAGACCCGCCACCCACCCAGACACACACCCCCCCCTCGGAGACCCGCCACCCACCCAGACACACACCCCCCCCTCGGAGACCCGCCACCCACCCAGACACACACCCCCCCCTCGGAGACCCGCCACCCACCCAGACACACACCCCCCCCTCGGAGACCCGCCACCCACCCAGACACACACCCCCCCCCTCGGAGACCCGCCACCCACCCAGACACACACCCCCCCCTCGGAGACCCGCCACCCACCCAGACACACACCCCCCCCTCGGAGACCCGCCACCCACCCAGACACACACCCCCCCCCCTCGGAGACCCGCCACCCACCCAGACACACACCCCCCCCTCGGAGACCCGCCACCCACCCAGACACACACCCCCCCTCGGAGACCCGCCACCCACCCAGACACACACCCCCCCCTCGGAGACCCGCCACCCACCCAGACACACACCCCCCCTCGGAGACCCGCCACCCACCCAGACACACACCCCCCCACTCGGAGACCGCCACCCACCCAGACACACACCGCCCCCCTCGGAGACCGCCACCCACCCAGACACACACCCCCCCCTCGGAGACCGCCACACACCCCCCCCCCTCGGAGACCGCCACCCACCCAGACACACACCCCCCCCTCGGAGACCGCCACCCACCCAGACACACTCCCCCCCCCCTCGGAGACCGCCACCCACCCAGACACACACCCCCCCCCCCCCCCCCGGAGACCGCCACCCACCCAGACACACCCCCCCCTGGAGACCGCCACCCACTCAGACGTGCGGCCCCCCTCAGAGACCTACCCACACAGTCAATCTGCTTTGGTGTTGATCAGCTGTGAAACTAGTGGCCATTTGGAGAAGGCGTCCCCAGGAATTAGTAAAGTCTCACCCATGAGTAGTCCAGCCAAGTCTACATGAATCCGGTGCCAGGGTTTGGATGGTCATTTGCATAGGTTAGCTTTGGGTTGTGTCACTTTTGGCTGCATTCGGGCCAGTGCCTTCATTCGACCCATTCCCGGATGGTTATGATGGTTGGAGTGGATCAGCACCTAATTTGCTGATTGAACTGTTTTTTTTATTTCTATGTTCCAATACCACGTTTGATCTTCCTTGAGTAATTGGTTCAGTGGGATGTATAGAGTAGATATATCTGGAATATGTTTTTGGTAGTGATTAACAAGTGGTAGGAAAGACTGTAATTCAGATTTGTTAGTTGGGTATGGGGCCTTGTGAACAGCTTCTGTTCCTGCTGTATTCATTTGCACCCTCTCATTTTTGACTTTAAACCCAAGATGTGTTACTGAGAGGCGCGTAAAGACATATTTGTCCTTTCGTAACCCTGTTGTAGTCTGGTTAAAACCTTTTCAAGGTTTTGTAAGTATCCACTGTGTCCGTGTGGTTTACATTTAGTATTGAACCGATTTCCAGCCAGTCTCGGGGAATGTGTTGTAGACATTTTCTTCTGAAGAGTGCTGGTCCCTGGCTATTTATGATGTAGAGAGAGAGTGTTTTTGGTTGGTGTTGCTTGTATTGTACTTGGACGGTACATTTTCCAAACACTGATTCTGTCTCCTGTAACAGATCTTTGATTTATTTGAGTTGTTTTTACCAGAAGTCGTGGAAGCAAGCGTTCCTTGACGTGTAACGGCATTAGGGACACCACTGCCCCCGAGTCTCACTCCATCTTCAGGGGGTTTCTGTTTATTTTTAGCTATATAAAGATTGCTGTGTCTCCACTGTTTATTCCTCGGATGTGTAATATGTCAGGAGCTGAAATTTCAGGAGCCTGAGTGCTCCGCCACTCAAGGTCAGGTGTTGGGCTGTTATCATCTTTGTTGTTAGGTTGCCTCTCTCTCTCTGCAATTGTTTTGACTTTAGCTGCCTGTTTATTTGCAGGCCACCTGCACTTTAGAAGCAGACATTTAGCTTTGATATGTCCTTCTGTTTTGTAATGGTTGCATTTAGAATTTTTGAAGTAACAGTTTTCTGGTCGGTGGTTGTATTTCCCACAACGGAAGCATGGTTGGCGGGAAGACCACCTGACCAGTGGTGCACCACCGGGAAGCGGCGCCATCCCCGGGCAATGCGTGTTGCTAACCGCAGGTTTCTCCTGGGAAGGGAAGGGGGGTCCGTACCATCTTGTGTCGGACGACTGGGGTGGCGATTCAGCCCATCTACAATAGCCTGCTACCCGTGGCTTTAAGGTGATAGGGGAAAGGTTGAGGGGAACATTAGGGGGAATATCTTCACTCAGAGAGGGTGGGAGTATTGAACGAGCTTCCATATGACGTGGTAAATGCAGGCTCACTCTTAGGTTTTTAGATTAAATTGGATAGATACAAGGATGGGAGAGGCCTGGAGGACTATGGAATGGGTGAAGGTCAGTGGGACTAGTGGAATGAGGTTTTTGGCACAGTCGAGGAGGGTTGAATGGGGTTTCTGGTGCTGTAGTGTTCTTATGGTTCTAATTAATGCCAAGACATTTTGCCCACTATCTATACATCCACATGGTCAGACCCCAGACTGAATCTTTACATTTAAACACACACCAAAGTAATTGGCCTAAATGAGCCTATGCCACACAGACACACCAGTTAACCTGCAAACCACCCCCCCCCACACCCCCCCCCCCCCCCCCACACACACACACACACACACACACACACACACACACACACACACACACACACACACACACACACACATTTTGAAGGGTGGAAGAAAAGCAATATTGATGTGGGGAGAACATACAAACTCCTTGCACACAGTCCCAGATTTGAACATGACATGACCATTGTACCAACTGTTACATAAATATTCCCAAACCAATGCCCAAAGGCAAACAGCTCCCATTTAAACCAATTCATTTCAGAGTGTGAACAGCTGTTCAACAACCAGGAACAAAGAAAACACTAGTTTGCTTTATTAAAGTATTTAGCTGTCCCAGGACAGGTCATTACCAAAAAGTACAGATTTTTACACCAAGAACTCAATTGAAAAAAACTCCCTGGTTTTAACCCCATGACCTGCTGACACCTGATAAACAGCTGCCATTTTTTCATGGATGCTGTGTTGCTGTTGGCCAGAACTAGGAAGGTTGGAGACAGCCCTTATTTGAATGTCCAACAACGGATTTCACACATGAAGTTACAACAGTGAGATCGGCCAATTAATTCTTCTCCATATTCCAGCGAAGGGCAGTCTCCTGTCTCCACAGTTGTGGCCAATAATGAAGCCACATCAATGAAGGGATGGGAGGCTGTTTATCAGGTGACAGAATTTCATGGGCTTAAAACAGTGGAGAATTTCTCCAGTTGTGATATTCAGATTAAGGCTGAAATGACATGATGCTGGAACCAGAGAAAGGTAGGTAGAGTCTGGGTTTTATTGTTGGCTGTTTTCCTGGGCTTGTTCTTTGAGTTGCTGTGAATGGCATCTGGTGTTAGTGAGAGCTATTGTACATTGGTGGCTGTGATAAATTCTTGAACAATGTGGCCAATTGTCATGCAGCCAGAGAAAGATGTTGGTTTAATTTGTTCTGTTTCCTCTACTGGTAACTTTAGGTCTTGGCTTGGGTTGATGGCTTAGGAATGTTTGTGGTCAACCCTGTCTCTGGTTTTGGATGTGGAGTTCGGGCTGCTAATGGTTTGGGTAGGGGACTGCGCTGGCAGACCCTGACTGAGGGAATTCTCTTTTCTTAGTGTAAGAAGTACTTAGATTTACATGAGCAGAAACTAAACAGTCAGCTTTGTGACTGACTGAAGTGAACTTTGTGTAATGTTGCACCTTATTACATGATAATCAATAGAATTTTGATCTTGACATGTTTAGCAGAATTTTCTGAAAGTAACATTGACCCAGGTTCAAGTCTGTCGCTGTGTAAGGAGTTTGAATGTGTGAGAAGCAGAGGTGCCTTCACAGATTTCACTGGAGACAAAAATTGAGAACAAAGAACATTTATTTTACAACAGTGCAAAGTTGGGTGCTTCCCCTTACCCTGGGAATACACACACATACTGGTGCTTACCCAACTTTTTATACATTCTATTTCAGTACAGAGGTACCTTCCCCCCTTAACATTCTTCTGCCTCCTGGATTGGTTTGGCATTAGGTAATTCTGCCTACGTGCAGTTTGTGTGCCTTTCTGTGTGTATACTTGTTTACCAGGAAGTGTCATGTCTTTGTTCTTATTCATAAATCTCAACCCCC
The DNA here is from genome assembly GCF_036971445.1 of Narcine bancroftii. Taxonomy (NCBI): domain Eukaryota; kingdom Metazoa; phylum Chordata; class Chondrichthyes; order Torpediniformes; family Narcinidae; genus Narcine; species Narcine bancroftii. The sequence continues at coordinate 39,936,639 of NC_091482.1, forward strand.
AGGACTTGCTAAATCTATCTACTTGCTATAAGACCCCTATTCTATTATACTTGCTTAACCCTTCCTCACACTCCATTCTTTCTCCACCCTTATTCAACCCATCATAATTCATTCCTATTTAGCACTTGCTTGACTTCCTTATTCCATTATCCCTTCACCCCATCCTAATTCATTCCTATTTAGCAATTGACTAACTTCCCATATTCCATTATCTCTCACAATCCACCCTTTTTCTTTAGCTATGCTTCGTAAAACCTCAATCGGGAAGTATTATTTTAAGCTTGGTCTTTTTCCCAGCGAGTGAGTAAACGAACTGCAATCTCAGCATCATCAGACGGAGTTTGGAAAGCATACATGCTTTGGGTTGTAGTGATCTGATGAAGGGTCTGTTGAATTAAACACTGCACACAAGTCATTAGGCAGGGAAGTATCATGATGGCTAAAATAATGAGTCCAACTGCTATAAGGGCTGTGTGTATCCACCTCCAGTCACCAGTAAAAAGTTCAACCGCCTGACCATTGTGACCATTGTTATCAATCAATCCTCCACAAACGCCACCCTCAGCAGCCAACAAGTAATTGAGAGCCAGGCGGTTTTGATAAGCTGTAGCTCGTAACTGTCGTTGTTCTTCAGCCAATAAATCCAAGGCCGTCGCTGTCTGTTTGGTGATAATCTCCAAAACTGCCTGGAGTCTGATTAAACGGTTTAAATGCCAAACAGCTGTGGTACTCTGGAACAGCTTGAGCCGTTTACAACTGGAATCCCCCTTATAGTGATAGCCTTTAGCCTTCTGAATGTATTCATGACCCAAAGGATAATTTACAAGATGCCAAGTTGGGGGAGCCGTTTATTGTTACCTAACCTATGAGTAGCAGCTTGTCTGCGAGCATTAGCATTTATACCCCCTTTATCCCTACTCCAGGTATAGCCCTGACTAATGTTCTGCCTATCATTTTCACACCATCTTCTTTGTACCATATTTTTAGCACTCATCTCTTTAATATCTGTAGAGGCCAGGACGCAAACCCAATCCACTCCCCTGGGGCAGTTCTGTTTCCCTGGTCCATGTTGGGATCCTAAATTAAACCATACTAAATAAGGTACCCCACTATGAATACACTCTATACCTGTGCCCTGTCTGCATTCTAAAGGTAAACTTGTCCATTCCTCAAAGTAATTATTACCTCTGCTGCCCCTATTCTAGGAGGACTTAATACATTGTGTACAATTGGGTGGTTTCCCAAAAATTGGGAACCAGCAGAAAAACAATACAGCAAATAATAAAAATAACATTACAGCACTTTTTCCCGGCGTAGCGTAACTTTCAGACCAGAAGGATGCAAGACTGCACGCCAGGTGGAGGGTATATTATCAACGTCTTTAGTTCATGGATTAGCTTGTTTAATGCGTTGTATGTGAGTCCACCCCTTTTCTTTTGTTCGCACTGCAGTGTCTGTAATCAGAAGTATACAATAAGGGCTGTCCCATATCGGTTTTAGTTTATGGTCTTGCCACGCTTTTACATATACCTAATCACCAGGTTTAACAGAATGAATAGGATAGTCCAGGGGTGGGTTTTGAGCTAATAAACCCTTCTGTCTTGAGTCATACAGAGAAGTAGAAAGTCCCTGTAAATATTTAGATATGTACTGGTCATTAGCCTCAAGGCTAGGGGTATCAGTGTGGAATCCCATGTATGGAAGACCAAACATCATTTCATATGGTGAGACAGCAAGGTCCTTATGTGGAGCTGTGCATGTCCTAATTAAAGCTAAGGGTAAGCATTTAATCCAGGAGAGCCCAGTTTCCTCATGAAGTCGAGTGAGTTGATTTTCAGGGTCTGATTCATCTGCTCCACTCAGCCTGAACTCTGGGGGTGCCATGGGGTATGTAATTGCCAATCTATTCCCAGGATTTTACACACACCCTGGAGTACCTGAGAGGTAAAATGTGTACATCAATCTGAGTCAATGGTTTGAATAATGCCATAACGCGGAATAACAGACTCTAGTAATATCCTAACTGTGGAGGAGGAGGGGAAGGTAAAGAAGGGTAAAGCGTCGGTGAGAGGGGGAAGATAGGAGCCGGCACAGGGGGAACATAAGGTGGAGGAAGGGAATGTAACACGTCCCATCCTTGTATTTCAGGGGCAGAAGGTTCCTCATCCTTCTTGTTCTTGCATTCCTTTTCGCTCAAAATCATTTGATCAAACGATCCACTGAGCCAACAGGCTGCATATTCTCTGCTCTCGGTATTACCTCCTTGATTTTGGTAGAGCCAAATGTTCAATGCCTGACACATCCAGTCCTTGTCGGATCCGAACTTTGGCCAATATACCGAACTCCCTTTTATCGGATTCTTAACCCATTCCTGATAGCAATACCTGACCATGGTCTGTTTATCTTTTCCATGGGTTTTCCCCGCACCCCAATCAGATAACATTAATCCTAATGGACTATGTTTAGGTATCTGATCTTCCAGTCCTTCTTTAGGATTGTTTCCCTTGCTACTTACTCCTCCCATACTAGCAGGTAAATAAAATTCCTCTTACCGGGATCCAGTAGCTATTCCTAGCCTTAACATTCTCCCGACATTTGTTCTCAATGCCTCTTCTCGGATATCACTCACTTCGTCCACTGACCAGTCACCCGTTGTCTGGGAGTCCAGCTGAATCAGTCGGGGTGCACCTACCCCCGTCGTCGGGCACTCTGTCAGTGGAGGGAGTGGGATCCCGGACGAACCCCCATTTGTGAGAAACAGAAGTACCTTCACAGATTTTGCTCGAGACAAAAATTGAGAACAAAGAACATTTATTGTACAACAGTGCAAGGTTGGGTGCTTTCCCTTACCATGGGAATACACACACATACTGGGCTCACCCAACTTTTATACAGTTCATTTCAGTGTAGAGGTACCCTCACCCCCCCTAACATTCTTCTGCCTCCTGATTGGTTTGACATTTGGTAATTCTTGTCTGCCTATGTGCAGTTTCTGTAAACTTGAAAGACCATGGGGTATCCTGTCTGGGTCCCATCATGTCATTGTCCTTATTCATGAATCTGGCTTTGTCCTTATTCACACATCTCATCCCCCAGGACTTACTAATTCTACAGTACTTGCTAATTCTGTCCATCACTATAAGACCCTTATTCTATTATACTTGTGTAACCCTTCCTCACACTCTTATCGGAATTCATCCCTACTCAGCACTTACTTAACTTCCTCTAATCTAGTCTAGTATTCCTTATTTCATTCATACTAGCTTTTCTTCCTATATTCTATTATCTCTCACATCTCTTTGGACAAGTATCCTGAGGAGATTTTGGGATTAGGCGCATATATAGCTTGGTGGAAAGGTGATGGTCGGCATGCAAAGGCAGTAAGACAAATTGAGGTTGAATTATTCCAATACAAGAAGTGCCGCTCCAATCAGGTTCTAAAAAGGTATAAGCCATATTTCCACAAATCCAATATAAACCCTCTGGGGCATATCCATGTGGGATAGTCTGGTTCCAGATCTGCCAAAGCGAGGGGATGCCCCAGTAAGGATTTTCACCTGAACAATTCCATATGTCACTGGTGTCATTGATACTCTCATAAAGCACACAATCCGAATCTTTTTCCATAGAGAAATACCAGGTAGGGGTTGCAGGATGCCAAACAGCTGTAGTATTCTTGAGCAGCTTAAGCCGTTTACAACTGGAATCCCCCTTATAGTGACGGCCTTCAGCCTTCCGAACGCATTCATGACCCAGTGGGTGATTTACAAGATGCCAAGTTTGGGGGGGTGGGGGGGGCGGGCGTTCAATTTCATTCGTTGTAGCATTAAAGTGTAGAAGTTCCCATATATCCAAAGGCTCACCTTGCCAGGGCCAGGTACCATCTTTAGTTGGCCCTCCGCCAATCCAACAATTCTTCCTTAAACCCCAGCAAGTCAGCTGTTCGTTGACTTAAATCTACCCATTTATTGTAACCTAACCGTTGAGTAGCAGCTTGTCTGTGGGCATTAGCATATATTCCTACTCCAGGTATAGCCCTGACTAATATTTTGCTTATAATTCTCCCACCATCTTCTTTGTACCATATTTTTGGTACTTGTCTTTTTAATACCCGTAGAGGCTGGGACGCAAACCCAATCCACTCCCCTAGGACAGTTCTGCTTCCCTGGTCCATGTTGGGATCCTAAATTAAACCATAATAAATAAGATACCCCACTATGAATACACTCTATACCCGTGCCCTGTCTGCATTCTAAAGGTAAACTTGTCAATTCTTCAAAGTAACTATCACCTCTGCTGCCCCTATTCCAGGAGGACTTGATACATTGTGTACAATTGGATGGTTTCCCAAAAATTGGGAACCAGCAGGAAAACAATACTGCAAATAATAAAAATAACATTACAACAATTTTTGTCGGCGGAGCGTAACTTTCAGACCAGAAGGATGCGAAACTGCATGCCAGGTGGAGGGGATATTATCAACGTCCTTAGTCTGTGGATTAGCACGCTTAATGCGTTATATGTGAGTCCATCCCTTTTCTTTTGTTCGTACTGCAGTGTCTGTAATCAGAAGTACACAATAAGGACCGTCCCATATAGGTTCTAGTTTATGGTCTTGCCACGCTTTTACATATACCCAAGCACCAGCTTTAATGGAATGAATGGGATAGTCCAGGGGTGGGTTTTGAGCTAATAAACCCTTCTGTTTTAAGTCATATAAAGAAGTGGAAAGTCCCTGTAAATATTTAGATATATATTGGTCATTCGCCTCAGGGGTAGGGGAATCGGTGTGGAATCCCATGTAAGGAAGACCGAACATCATCTCATATGGTGAGACCGCAAGGTCCTTACGGGGAGCTGTGCGGATCCTGATTAAAGCTAAGGGTAAGCATTTAATCCAGGAGAGGCCAGTTTCCTAATGAAGTCGAGTGAGTTGGTTTTTCAGGGTCTGATTCATCTGCTCGACTCGGCCTGAACTCTGGGGGTGCCATGAGGTATGTAACTGCCAATCTATTCCCAAGATTTTACACACCCCCTAGAGTACCTGAGAGGTAAAAATATACCTCAATCTGAATCAATAGTTTGCACAATACCGTAACGTGGAATAATAGCCTCAGGTAATATCCGAATAACGGTGTTAGCACGATCATTAGGGGTTGGGAAAGCCTCAACCCAACGTGTAAAATGATCCATCATTGCTAGGAGATATTTATAGACCCCTATCTTGGGTAATTCCATGAAGTCAACCTGTACTCGTTGAAACGGGCGTACGGCTATATCGCGACCCCCCCCCCCCCAGGCATTACATAGCGCATTACTTTCTTATTCACTCACTGACAAATTGGACATCCCTGAGTACTCTGTTTGGCTAAGGTGTATATTCCAGAAAAATTAAAGGACCATACAAAGGTGTTAACAAGTGCCTGTGTTCCCCAGTGTGTATGCTGGTGGAGCTGATCAATAATCTGACGAGCCAAGGCTTTATTCAGGACTTGATGTCCCTCTGCTGTCCATCATAACCCATCTGCAGTTTGACGCATTCCCTAGTCTTTCATATAAATCTCCTCCTCCTGTGAGAAGATGGGAGTCTTTTGAATCTCATGAGGGATGGGGAGTAACAGCTGCATCTCTTATTTTTGTTAATGCAGCCTGTTTGGCAGCTTCATCTGCTCATCTGTTACCCTGGGCTTCAGGACAGTCAATAATTTGATGGCCTCGTACATGAACTACAGCTGTCTCCTAAGGTAACATAAGAGCATCTAAGGATTGAACAATTAAGTTCTCATGGATCAACTTTTGTCCTTTCCCAGTTATCATTCCACGCTCTTTCCAAATCTTTCTGAAGGTGTGTGTACTACACCAAAAGCATACTTGGAGTCAGTATAGATTGTGCCCACCTTTCCCTTTAGACCCCGGAGAGCTCTACAGAGGGCATACAATTCACAGGATTGGGCCAACCAATTACCGGGAAGACGACCGGCCTCAATCACAACTCCTTCATTCCCTACACTATACCTGCTGTAACGAATACCATCAATGCAGCGGGAAGATCCATCGCTTAAATCATCTCTACATTTTTGTCTGTAAATCTATCACTTCTAAGCATAAATGCTCTAAATCCTTGGAGACAGTATCAGAATCTGGAGAAACCAAGAAGGCGGCTGGATTCTGATCTTTATTTGTAATCATTGTCAAATCATCCCTATCCATAAGAATTGCTTCATACTTTAAAATTCTGGAATCGGTAAGCCACCTTCCAGCACGTTGTAAAAGAATGGTGCGGACTGTGTGAGGGGTGTGAACTGTCATCGGGGCACCAAATGTAATTTTGCATCCTTCCTCTACTAGAATGGCAGTGGCCGCAATTGCTTGCACACATTCTGGCCAACCACGACAAACAGGATTTAAAATCTTTGATAGAAAGGCAACTGGTTGTCTAAAGCCTCCTCGGTCTTGTGTTAATACTCCCATGGCCACACCGTCTTTCGCATTGGTATATAGGTAAAATGGCTTATTTAGGTCGGGTAAGGCCAAAACTGGGGCATTAGTAAGACGCTGTTTCACCATATCAAAATCTTTAATCTCCCCCTCCGCCCAGACAACAGTTTCACCCCCTAGAGTCGCAAGTTTATCATAAAGAAATTTGACCAGGCTGGAATAATTCTCAATCCTAATCCTACAGTATCCCACCAAACCAAGGATTTTCCTAAGTTCTTCAGCATTACCGCGTATTCTCTCTGGACTTATCTTCCTAGTTCCTTGACTAACCAAATGACCTAAGTATTTAACCTCGGATAACCTCAAAATTTCTTCTCGTCCAGTATCATCTGATTAAACAATTCACTAAGCCAACAGTCTGCATATTCCCTACTCCCGGTATTGTCTCCTTGATTTTGGTAGAGCCAGATGTTCAATGCCTGACACACCCAGTCCTCGTCGGATCCGAACTTTGGCCAATAAACTGAACTCCCTTTTATCGGATTCTTAACCCATTCCTGACAATACCTGACCATGG